>NW_018242608.1:0-496 GCF_001263595.1 Phalaenopsis equestris
ATCGTTAAGACACTCAAATGTCCATCAAACACCATTCGATCGAGGGAAGCTCTTCAGACCATCCGATCAAAATGGTTTATATTATTGCATTAATTGCACCCAGAACACTATGAATAGAGCCCCACCCCTCACATGAACGGAAGACTAGAGGGAGAACTTGAGACTTTGAGGAGTAGCTCAAGTCCAACATCATCCGTGTCATCGTCGATCACTGGCGACTACCCCCAATTGTTCAATTGTTAGTGACCCCAATCGACTGTCCTCAACTGTCGTCGGCCACCGTTGACCGGACACCATCAGGTGATGCTGTAATCTGAAAATCTAGTAACCATTTCTCATATGTGGGACAAGAGGTCGCTGTACTTATCAACATATAGTGGATTTTATAACTGGGTCAGGTCTCGTAGTTTTTTCCCTTTACGGGTTTTCCAGTTAAAAACTTCTGGTGTCATCACGAGTTGTTTCACATTCATCTGAGTGTGTGTTGAATCCTCGT
>NW_018242609.1:0-917 GCF_001263595.1 Phalaenopsis equestris
TCCATCTCATATAAATCAGATTCTCTCTCTATCTCTATCCCTTCGAGAAAAGCGGCTTAATTAACTTCGGAAAAGTAATTAGCAATCGAGTGGTGGTGAACTGTTACGCATTAATTACCATCTAATATCTGTTTTAATCCATACACTTTCTGGGGAAGAACGCACGCAGAAAATTCTTGTGGATGCGGATCGAAGATAGGGATAGGTGCAGAGCATATCTGTCCTACGTATAAATGCTGCATGAGATTAGAGGGTGTGGTGGTTAATTACTTTAAATTATAGGTGATTATGGATGTTGTTAGACATTAATATTTGTTATTAGTGATTGATTTCAAGGATTATGAGGAATTTATTGTTAACATTCTAGATTTACTTGAAAGATGATGAATATGTTATATACAGATTGTTTTAATGTAGATGTTGTGTGTTTGGTTCACGCTTACTGTATTTTCTAGGATGTTGAATATTAAATTATCAGTAATTTTGATGAGCTAGCTAGCCTGAATTATGTTATATATCATGATTAATGCATATATTGAAGGATGCATAGTTTATTTTATTTGTCTTTTCGGCTAGCACAATTAAGATAAGATTTATTTAGCTATCATGATATTATAAGAAATTTATCAGTGATCAAAAGTGAAGGAATCTTGGGCAAAGTTAATAAAATCCATCATAAAAATCGTGAGTCTATTAATTAAAATCTTTGCAATGCATTTATAGAAGAAATTATCAGGGGTAGAATCAACTACTATTTTTAGGGAGAGAAACTGTCCCCCTAGACCAAACATTGGAAGGGCGTAGGCAATAAAGAGTAAAGTGATATTTCTTGAAGGACAAAACTGATATTTCAAGAGGGCGAAAGACCAAATTTCCCTCCCATATAAGTACAAATAAATTATTTTGAGAGAGGAGGG
>NW_018242610.1:0-504 GCF_001263595.1 Phalaenopsis equestris
CTATTACAAGAAAGTCGAGTAAGTGCATTGTCTTAACTTCTAGTAGATTCTAATAAAAAAAGGTCCAGTTCCTCAATATCAACAAACATATTATGACGTATTATGAATCCTCCTCATCTGAGACAAATAACAACAGTTTGACTTAGTCGATTGGATGGGCCTCACTGAGCTGAAATCAAACAAGCTCAACAAATCGAGTTAAAGAGCAGGCGAGTAATAAACTCATATAATAAAAATATGTACAACCCCCATTAAAACAGGGGCAGAAATGTACTATCACTATATTGCATCTTCTTCCCTATAAATAGATATCATTTTATGAGAGAGGGCTCATAGACAAGACATTTTATTGTTCACTATTTCCCACCTCTCTCTCTATTCATTGGTTGTGATTCACCGGCAAATCAAAATTCATCAAAAATTTATATTTTTGTATGCATATGTTTATGAGATGATAGTATTATAAGTGTAAATATCAAATTTGATACGTTAGATATCTAAATA
>NW_018242611.1:0-869 GCF_001263595.1 Phalaenopsis equestris
AAGGTTCCTAAATTCTTGATAAACATGCCATCAATCTATATCTCCATGATAGTACGTTTGATAAGGCCATTGAAAACCTTATTCATGCCTTATTCATGAGGCACTAGTAAGTTGTGCCTGCATTTTTACCTTAAAGGACATTACTCTATAACAGTATAAACTTTTATCTATCTAGAAGGAAGTAGCTTCCAAATCAACATGATCCATCTTTATTTGGTTATAACTAGAATACACATCCATGAAGCTGAGAATTTAATGCTCAAGGATAACATCAACCAATTGATCTATATGGGGAAGAGGAAAACTATTTTTGGATAAACATTATTAAAAATAGTATAGTCGACACATATCCTCCATGCTTTAGAAGCTTTCTTCACTATAATGACATCTACTAGCTAAGTGGGATGATTCACCTCCCATATGAAATTTACTTGGAAAAGCTTGTTCACTTCTTGTTAAATCGTTTATTGGCATTCCAGTACAAAATTGTTCTTCTTCTGGACAATCAACTTAGAATGCATAATTACTTCAGGATCAACCACAAACATATTCGTTGGACTCCATGCAAAAATGCCTTGATTTATATAAAAAAAATCTATGTACTTCAATTTTTGCTCACTAGATAAAAAAGATCGAAGAGGCGTGTTAGTCTGATAAAGAGACACAGATCAAATGTTCAACTAGCACAACCCGCTAGGATATATCTTTGTCTTGGATGTCAAAACTCTTGATATTAAGATCCTCTGATGGGCATTGTTGAGCTTATCTCAGGAAACATGATTATGCCCTTTTCAGATCCCCACATTTAACATCGACTATAGATGGTTTTCAAAATTTCATCTTGAGGTGCGGAAAAAAAATCAAAGACC
>NW_018242612.1:0-2046 GCF_001263595.1 Phalaenopsis equestris
CAAATATTGGTTTTAGAGGAAAATTTGGAATCAAAGTGCTCGAAAACATGAAAAGACAAAATTTTGGCCTCTGACGCCGACGGCTCTAACATGGGTGCTGACGACGCCCGCAGACAGACCAAAGCGTCAACAATACCATCGGGAGCACCGATGAAGCCGATAGCAATTTGACGGTTTTGGACGAATTTGGCAGATTTTGGCAGAATTATGCTCAGTAAAACCACCGGGAGGTGTTTTTAAAGTCCTAAAAACTGCCTTGGATGACCAGAAACTTCCTAATTTCGAATTTCATAGCTTCCAATTCCAGAAATACTTCCAGGTATGTAGTTTTCAATAGAAGAAAGCTTATTAGTTTTGACACGCAGAGATTATGCTACAAAATCATTACAAAGAAGAGATTAATCAAGGAGAGAGGCTTTGTAAATCATGGATTGATTAATCCAAGTTCTCTGATTGATAAGATTATTGTACAAAGACGATGGGAAGTTCTGTGCTAAACTACCGTTGCAATTGTTGTACTAGTAGTGAATGAATTTTATGCCAACTTACATGGAATTACCCAAGGAGTTGGCTTCGTACGAGGTAAGGCTGTACCATTTACTCCTGCATGAATCAATGAGTTGTATATGATAGAAAGCGTTCCAATCTGTCATTATACAAATTTTATCCCTACCAGAGATTTGATGCAAGATGTCTATAATTTTCTGACGGATGAAAGTGATATTTGGGAAATGTGATATAAAGGATATGTTAGTTTCTCTGCATTATTGCTTAATCCAATATCGAAGTAGTGGCATTTCTTCATTTCTGCAAAATTACTCCCTACCATGAAGATTGGTAGAGTCACCAAAGAAAGTGCTATTTTGAATTTTTGCATTCAAATGGAAAAAACCATTGATATAGGATCTATCATATTTAAATTTGTTGTGGGTAAAAATCTGTTATGGGTATTATTATGAATGGTCTAATTTATGAACTTGAGCACCCTTCCACAATTTTCCTACTTTGTAGTCAATCTCAAGTTCCATATGAAAGTGGGAAAAAGTTTTTTTACCTATGGAGCCCATGATTCCTATTGATGATAATTATGTTGGGAATGAGAATGAAGCATTAGATACTATCTTAGATCACTCAGCACATGCTTCAACTCCATTGATGCCACCAACAGTTGGAAGTTCACTTACTGTAGAAAAGAAATTGAAGAATATTGAAAGAGAACCTCAGAGTATTACGAATGCAATAGGAGACTTAAGTACCTTTTTTATCATCTAGATTAGAGGATGAAAGAGAATTTTGATCATACTAGAACATTGGAAGCAGGATTAGTGCAGATGTTTAAAGAAAAAGGATGGATCAAAGAAAATTTGACTGATTAAATCCCGTACCGACCCTTCTACAATTTGTACGTTCATACTGGAACATTGGAAGCAGAATTAGTGCAGATGTTTAAAGAAAAAGGATGGATCAAAGAAAATTTGACTGATCAATTTTCGTACCGACTCTTCTACAATTTGTATGTTCATTACCAGTCTATGGGAGATATTAGAGGAGGAGAAAGCACTAAAGATGAGGCAGAATAATTGAAGAATTTGGACTCTCTATACTAAGTTTAAAATACTTATGTAATTAATGTGATTGTGTGGATTTGATTTAGTATGCTTTGCTTTAGAATTCTGAACTTTGATTGTGTGTATAGTTTTGTGTCAGTGTTTAGTGTTGTGGCTTGATTGTGTGAAAGTGTGATTAGAAAAATGTATTTGTAAAAGTGTATTTTCGTATATAAAAGTTAGTTTATTGTTGTTTGTGAAAATAATTGTTTATGAAAATGTTTGTTTGTGAATTATAGTTTGTGTTTTTTTAAAAAAATAAAATACTAAAAAAGACTTTGGAGAAAATTAAAAGGAAATTGAAAATTGAAAAAAACAAAAAAAAAAGAATTTTTGGTTTGCAGCACCGACGGCGCTGGCATGGGCATTGACGGCGCCCTCGACTCGAGACCAGCCTTTAGCCATTTAAAATTCATGATTTTCACCGTAAACCACCATT
>NW_018242613.1:0-884 GCF_001263595.1 Phalaenopsis equestris
ATTCCTTGGTTTATCCCATGAAGATTTGCAAAAAAATTCTTTTACTATAGGAACAATGAAAGTGGCAATAGTGTAGCAAAGCACTTCAGAGTGCCTCTGTGCAATAGTCTCTTCCACTTGAGTATTCGACGTGTTGAAGCCTCGATTCACAAATCCCCTTTCTTTAATAATCCTCTTCATCACTAGAACTTGATCATGTAACTTCTGCGCATCAAAACTGATGAACTTTCTCCGGTTGAAAATTCCAAATCTAGCGGAGTTTTTAGAGTAGGAAGCCATAGGATTTGAAAAGTGGTGACTCTTCCTTTGTTTTCCCCCCTAAAAAATATTTTGGAGTCGGTTTTTAGGAGTTATATGGAGAAGACCCCACCAAAAACTGCCAAAAACCACTATTTGAATTATTTTAAGTCATTTTTGGAACAGTGGTGCATCATGCGCTGATCTGGCGCATCATGTGCCAGTTCTCTGGAAAGTGGTGCATCATGCACCAGTTCCAAAAACTTCTCCATTTCGATTTTGATCCAATAAATTCTCAATTTTTATATAAAATTAGGCAATTAAAGATGTTTCTAAATATTTTATCAAATACACAGACCACATAAAGTCTTAAACGTAAATATACATAAAATATTTCAAACAAAAAAAAACTCAAGAGCAAATTAAACAACGATACATATGGGTTGCCTCCCACAAAGCGCTTAGTTTAATGTCGTCAGCCCGACATTCCCAATCTTATTTTAGGTGACCCAACATTACAGTCTATTTATAAGCTGGTCTTTGACCATCAAAATATGATTTCAATCTGTGTCCATTCACTTTAAATATTCTTCCAGTTTTGAGGTTTTCAACATTAATTGCCCCATAGGGATAGACTTTTATAACTC
>NW_018242614.1:0-371 GCF_001263595.1 Phalaenopsis equestris
AGAACCAATGGAGATATTTGAGAAGAAATCTGGGAGAGTTGCTTTGGTTAGCTGGGGAAATTGATAATTGTAAATACAAGATGAATGATGTAAGTGGACCTTCAAACATCCTTATAAGATTATTCAGCAATCATCTCAGTAGAGACTATACCAGACAGACGAAAGATAAGTTCCAACCATGGTCGATCGATCAAAGAGGATATACTCTTTTAAAGATGATGTAGCAAAAAAGATGTTCCGAAATCTGATCAAGAATCCTAAATTCAGGTTGCCCAAGCCAAAGAAACTAGATGAGGTCAACAAGAAACGACATCCGAGATATTTCCCATACCACATGTTCATTGGATACACCATAGAGGAGTGTTGCAGTT
>NW_018242615.1:0-373 GCF_001263595.1 Phalaenopsis equestris
AGAACCAATGGAGATATTTGAGAAGAAATCTAGGAGAGTTGCTTTGGTTAGCTAGGGAAATTGACAATTGTAAATACAAGATGAATGACGTA
This sequence comes from Phalaenopsis equestris, assembly GCF_001263595.1. Classification (NCBI taxonomy): domain Eukaryota; kingdom Viridiplantae; phylum Streptophyta; class Magnoliopsida; order Asparagales; family Orchidaceae; genus Phalaenopsis; species Phalaenopsis equestris. Next base: position 93 of record NW_018242615.1, read on the forward strand.
AGTGGACCTTCGAACATCCTTATAAGATTATTCAGCAATCATCTCAGTAGAGACTATACCAGACAGACGAAAGACAAGTTCCAACCATGGTCGATCAATCAAAGAGGATATACTCTTTTAAAGATGATGTAGTAAAAAAGATGTTCCGAAATCTGATCAAGAATCCCAAATTCAGGTTGCCCAAGCCAAAGAAACTAGATGAGGTCAACAAGAAACGACATCCGAGATATTTCCCATACCACAGGCTCATTGGATACACCATAGAGGAGTGTTGCAGTTTC
>NW_018242616.1:0-302 GCF_001263595.1 Phalaenopsis equestris
GTAGACGTTAGAAGGTTTTAGGAAGATTTATCTTTCTTTTTGTATTTGCGCATGTGAGTAAGAGTTTGTGCAATAATTTGGAGAATTTCTTGAAGAAGACTCCGGGAATTGCATGGGGAGAAGATATAAGGTATCTTGCATTTGTGTTTTAAGTTTTTGTTGTTAAGACTTGAATTTCATTACAAATCATGCATTTTTGTTTCATTTCCATAAATTCTAAGTAATTCCCTTTCTTTCTCCTTAATTTTGGAATTAATCATGTTGGACGAGAATGGTTATAAAGATTTCTTTTTATTTTAAAA
>NW_018242617.1:0-409 GCF_001263595.1 Phalaenopsis equestris
AAAAGAAGGAAGTTAAGACTTTTTGAAGTGTGCTTAAAAGTTCTGAAAAGTGTTAGAAAGGGAAAGTTTTTTTAGAGAGTTTTGGGGAGATTTTTAAGCACCAAAAATTTACTTTATTCTTTTTGTTTTTAGTTTTACTTTGAGAGTTAAGAATGTTGTAAAAGAGAAAAGATTCAAAGGAACTTCAAGAGTTTGGTGGAAGATTTGAGATAAGTTTTAATCTTTGTTTTTAAACTACTTTTAATTTTAATCGAGAATTCTTGTTGGTTTGACAATGATTTCTACTTTTAAACTAAAGTGTGGTTTTGTTTTCTCCATAGATTCTGAGTAGTTTTTTTATCTTTCTCCTTAAAATGATAAGTAATTAAAGTGTTGGATGGAAGTTGTGGAGAGTATTGATCTTTAATGT
>NW_018242617.1:515-923 GCF_001263595.1 Phalaenopsis equestris
GGTTGGTATTGTCTCAGTCAACAATTGGAAAGAATCACATGAGGTTGTATGAATGAGAATGTAATTCATATGATTTAGTGCAAAAAAATAGGGAAATAATCATTGAAGGGTGTAGAGTTAGAAGATTTTAAAGTGACAGGTTAAAACCCCAAACTTGGTTTATTGTTTTAGGTTCTGATATAAGATGTTAGCCCCTAGGTGGAGAGAATTCAGGGAACTCTAGAGTGAAAGTTGGTATTTTCCCTGCCTAGTCGGTTTTCAGAGCTATTCAAACTTTAAATTAGCCAATGTTCTTTATAGCATCTCTAGTAAGGGTAAAGAATATAATTGCTCATATTTGACACAACACAATTTGAATACTACCACAACAGAGTTCCTATGCTTATTACTGATTCATGATAAGAAGAA
>NW_018242618.1:0-726 GCF_001263595.1 Phalaenopsis equestris
GTAATAGCACGAGCCCTTCTAATTCAACAATTGCAAGGAACTTTTCTAGATGTTCCTTATGATCACTTTCATTCTTGCTGAAGATAATTATATTATCAATGTAAACTGTAAGAAAATCATAGCAGTTATTAAAACAAAAATCCATTTTTCTTCGAAAATGGCAGGCGCGTTCTTTAGTCCAAATTACATGACTAGCCATTCATATAATCCGGTTGGTGCTGTGAATGTTGTCCATTCAATGGAATCTGGATGCGTTGTGACCTGAAGAAATCCACTCTTTAGATCAAACTTTAAGTAGATTTAGCTATTACTGATTCGTTTCAGTAACGTGTTGATTCCCGGTAGAGAGTGCTGGTCTTTATGTGTGTTATCGTTCAAAGACCTATAATTGAACACGAGCCTTTCTTTTCCTCGTGTCTCCTTTCCTCTCTTTGGGTCAACTGTACTTTCTGAGTTCACGATTATCGCCATTATTCTGTGTCTACTTTTACTGGGTCTAATTACTTTCAATTCCAGTAAATTGTCAATATGGCATTTGAACTAATCTTGCATAGCGGGAGTCACATGCTTTAGAGGCTTGTCTTGGATAGTTAGGTCAGGATTGATTATATCAATTTTGCAAGTGACCTTGTTCTTCATCCAATGTTTCTGTGGATTCTCCCTGATATATCCATTATCGCCTGTTAAATAATGACCTGAATCTTCTAACAAAAGCATTTTTGTTAG
>NW_018242619.1:0-998 GCF_001263595.1 Phalaenopsis equestris
AAGTGTAACTTTGGGTGATCAAATTATTAAAAAGTCTGAACGATTTAGGTATCTTGGGTCTGTTGTTCAAAGTGATGGTGATATAGATGGGGATGTTAATAGTAGAATTCAAGTTGGTTGAAGTGGAGGAATGCGTCGGGCCTTTTGTGTGATAGAAAAGTACCACTTACAATGAAAAGAAAATTTTATAAGAAAAGAAAATTTTATAAGACGATGGTGAGATCTGCCATGCTCTATGGAGCTGAATGTTGGTCTTTAAAAGAGAAGCATAATACTAAGTTAAGTGTTGCTGAGATGAGAATGATTAGGTGGATGAGTGGCTTTACACTCAGAGACAAAATGCGAAATGAATATATCCGTGATAGGGTTAGTGTAGCTCCTGTGACAGACAAAATCAGAGAAAGTCATCTTAGATGGTTTGGTCACATTAAACATCAACCATCTGATGATCCGATTAGGAGAGTAGATGTTTTAGATTCGACTTATGTTAAGAAAGGCAGAGGTAGTCCGAGGAAGACTTGTGCTTATTGTTTAAAAATGATCTTAATTTATTAGAGCTAAATGAAAATATGACACTAAATTGGATGCAATGGAGAAAAATGATTCATTTAGCCGACCCCACGTAGTGGGATTAAGGTTTTGTTGTTATTGTTATTGTGGTTGTTGAGATGTGCCTTTTTTTTATTTATTTCCATATATCTTCTATTAATATTAGCAATGGAGTACTATTCCCATTAACATTTAGTTTTCTATGAATTTTTCATGTGAAATCTTCCATATGATATTATGCAAGCATTGAGAATACCAAAATAATAATGTGCCCTCAGGGGTACAATTAGGGAACTTTAAATTACACGAGATGCTAACAAAATTTGAAAATAGACACAACGGTATAAATAGAAATGCTTATATAAATGCACAATCTGGTTACAAAAATGAATTGAATTGGCTTAAATATTAGTCATGATAATTGATTCACTTTTAGATTCATCTTCATA
>NW_018242620.1:0-927 GCF_001263595.1 Phalaenopsis equestris
TTAAGCGTCAGGCGACAGAAAAGCTCGCGCCTAAGCGCCGAAGACCTTGTGCTTTCGCGCCAAGAAGTTAATGATGAAAATTCAACGAATTTTGGATGAATTTCGAAGGTGTGTTTGAAGCAACTCTTGGTGAAAACATGGATTATAGTTAATGGGCATGAAAATACATTGAATGATTGTTGAAAAGAGACGACTCTTGGAAGATTCATTAAATGTGGACACATTTCGAAAAAACAACAAAACACCTTTTGGAAAACTATAAAAAGGACTTTGAATGAATTGAGAAGAGAGGGAATAGATAGAGATAGATAAAAGACTTAGGACACTATCAGAGAGAGAAGTTGTAGAACTTTATTAAGGGATTCTTCTCATTCCTAGTGAAAGAGAAAGTGATTAGATAGTTCTAAGTAAGAATCTAGTGTAGTTTGTTAGTGAGATAGAGAGATTTTAACCCTCTAGGGTTGGGTGACCGGACCTAGGGAGGATTGTAAGAGAAAGAAAGAAATTCAAAGGAAGTTTAAGAGTTTGGTGGAGAAGAATTTGAGATAAGCTTTTATCTTTATGACTACATTTTATTTTAATTTAGACTTCTTGTGTTTTAACATGATTTCTATTTTTAAACTTAATTGTTGTTGTGTTTTCTTCATGAATTCTGAGTAGTTTTCTTTATCTTTTTCCTTAAAATGATAAATAATTAAGTGTTAAAAGGAAGTTGTGTGAATTATTGATCTATAATACTGGAATAAGTTGTGATATTTTAATGCTTATACTTCATTTACTTCTTGATTTGGCCAACCGAGATGTTAAAAATCAATAAAAATTTTAAAATTTATTCTAAAAACATGTAAGATCTTTGATGGTGTTGTCTCAGTCAACTAATGGTAGTATCGCATGAGATTGTTAGATGAGAATGTAATTCATATGATT
>NW_018242621.1:0-27500 GCF_001263595.1 Phalaenopsis equestris
TATTATATGTTGATATTAATTTGATCCTCAGAGATGTATTTGATCCAAAATCTAGGAACTAATAATGTACGCATAAAATGTGCCCGCACAAATCTTAAAGCCCCGAGAAGGAAGTGTGACTAATCAATAGAGGAAATAGGCGATCATTTCCATATGAGCAACGACGAAGAAAATTCCCTATTTGAATGATCAACAGAAGATAACAAATGAAAGTCCCTCAGGACGGTCATTAGTATTCAAAATGATTGATGGGGAGCACATCTACAGGTCATGAATCGATCGAACTAAGACCTGCTAGAAAATTGACGACATTTATGAATTGAATGAGTCACGTGCTTTATTTTATGCAAAATTTCTTGTAAATTACGAGAAAACCCTCTAAAAGGTTAAGGATTAAGATGGGCTTACATGTATTTTTGTCAAATTGGGAACTTGGCCTATAAATAGGGTCCATATTATGAATAAAGGGACCCTTTTTGCTAGTCTACTACTTCTCCATCAACTCTCTCTCTCTCTCTTCCTCTCCCTCTATCTCTCTTAATTACCTCCTAATAGAACGTTTCATTCTTTGGGCATGTTCCCTGGATAATTTTAGATTCAACAACTAGGTTATTTGTTATAGTGAAGATAAGTTGGATCGATTTTAATATAAATTCACTACCGGAATAGTGTTGACTAGCATCAGAAATAATTTCGACGCAAAATTAGCGACCAACTTGCGTCCGTTTAGCGGCGCCCATGGTCCTGCTCCCAAAAAAAATTGATGAAAGGAGTTGCGCTGAGTGGAGGACGAATCCGACGCTATAACATTGGATAAGCATCCAAAAATGTCGATGCTAAAATTATTTACACAAAAACCCTAAAATAAGGCTACCAAGAAACACAACTTCCACTTCATATTTCTTGTTGTCGGAACTCCTCTCCTTCTCCTTCAACAATCTTTTGTTGCGATCGAGCTTTTCCAGTGATTCTGGCTCCGATTCACCGCTCCAACCTCGTCCAAGGTGAGAAATCTTCTTCCACTCATCCAAACTTTGGTTTAACATAGGTTTTCATTTTTTTTCCTTGCATAGATGTTAGATCTGAAAATATATAAGCTTTGCTCGAGTTTGTTTCATAATTTATTAGGTATGCAATATATATGGATTTCATGATTTCATATAAGTTTAGAGTGATATGTGCTTAAATATAAAACTTTGTCTTCAGATATGTAAATATATAAGATTTTTATGCTATGTATGTGAATGTGAAAATTTAGGTGTGAGATATGTAAATACATAAGATTAGTGTATGTATGTAAATATGTAAATATGAAAATTTTGGTGTGAGATATGTAAACACATAAGAAATTTGGTTACATAAGATTAGTGCTATGTATGTAAATGTGTGCTTTGTATGTGAATATGTAAATATGGAAATTTTGGTGTGAGATATGTAAATACATAAGAACTTTGTGTTATGTATGTAAATATAGAAATTTAGGTGTTAGATATGTAAACACATAAGAAATTCGTGCTATGTAAGTTTAGGGTGGAGTTAGGTTAGTGTTGATTTTTTTTTGGTTAAGGGTAAGATAATGGTGTGATAATTTAATAGGTTAGTGGGTTGATGGGTTAGTGGGTTGATGGGTTAGTTTGTTAGTTTGGGAGTTAATGGTTTTATTGGTTGATTCTCTAGATATGTGGGCTTCGGGTTTCGAGTATGATGTGCATTTGACCTAAGGTTTCAGGTAAGATGTGTATATTATAGTTTAAAGTTTCATCTAGGTGTGAAATTGAACTAAGATTTAAATAAAAAAATTGACACTCAGTCGTATACAATGACATTATACTAATCTATAGAGTTACATCTATGGTACAGATGGATATTCAAAGCATTCAATCTTAAAACTATAACATATTTTATCCAAAAATTAAAGGATAAACTGACGAGTTTTTGGCTTGTATTGAAGAGTTTGTGCATAGGGCATCACAACTGCTCGTTTACCTTTCAGAAGGTAGGCTATGATGTCCCAGTGTAAAGCACAAAAATCAAGTGTTCTCAACACCTGAGGAATTAAAGTTGGACCTATACCGTAGGCATTTTAAAATTGATTAATGGTATTAGACTTCACATGGTGAATTTAAAACAGATGTCCAGTGCGGTCATGCTTGAGCCTCATCAAGTTATTCCCCTCCAACTATTCATGATTTTGATATGTAACAGGAAATGATTAAAGATGTCAGCAGGGCTCAATTTGTTGGGAATGTGTCTGATGATGAAAAAAAACCAAATAGTGAAGCTCAACAATTTTATGTATTATTAAATGTTGCACAACAACCACTGTGACAAGGAAGCACTTCGCACATAGAGTTAATGAACGCCCTGAGAATGCTGAGTATCCAATCTGATTTCAGCATGCCTAAAGAATGTTTTAAGCCGGTACCAACAACATTATTAAAGCAGATAAACCCTATGGATAATTTAATTACAAAAGATTTGTACAAAACTAAAAAGTTAGTGGCGAAGTTGGGGCTACTATTTAAAAAGATATAATACGATGTCAAAAGATGTATGTTATATACAGAGAAGATGCACATGAAAGAAATGCAGATTTTGCATTGTTGATAGGTTCAAACCAAGGGAGAGAAAAAAGTATAAATCAAAATAATATTCTTTACAAACGTCTCTTTTATTTTCCTCTCATTCCACAACTCCAACGCCTGTTTACTTCTATGAGCATAGCTCCCCGCATGACATGTCATAAAACCAGATCTGTTAGTGCTGACATAATGACTCATCCCTCAGCTGGTGAAGCTTGGAAACACTTTGATAATAGTTATCTGAATTTTGCAGCAGAACCACACAACTTTAGGCTTGACTTACGTGCAGATGAGTTCACACCTTGTAGTCATGTCGCAACGCTCTAATCATGTTAGGCAGTTATTATCATTCCATATAATTTGTTCCCTAATATAAGTATGACTCTGTTGTTCTGATTTCTAATGTTGATCAAAATAGATTCACATAGCCCAAAGGGTAAAATTAACGTATAATACAACCTCTTATAGAAGATCTACATGTGTTATAGGAAACTGGCATATTGACTTATGTAAGAAAACAACAGTTGAATAAAAATGACTTTTACACTTATATAGCTCAAAACGTGATTCTCCTTAACTTGCTCGTATTTCTATGATCTCACTTGCCCTTTCACATGTGATCATCTCACCTGAGATCTAAATCTTCAAAATCCACATTTTTATCATTCTTTCTCTAAATTCGCCAATTTTCTTTCCCAAGAAGTGTATGCTCTGTAATCTACACAACATAATAAAAATACAATTTTTAAGCATAATATTATGATAAATAAGAGAATTAATATAAAAATAAATACAGGAAAATATGTAAATTTAACTCATATCATCAAGCTATTAGGACCCTAAACCTACCTAATCATGAGTAGTCAACCCAGTCCGACCAGAAATCTTGTCATGTCAGCAACCCATGCGCTGTGTCATCCAAAGAAACCTTGGTAACCTAAGGTCAAAGGAAAAAGACATCTAAGCTCTATGACCCCTTCTAGGTAGAAGTGGGACTTATACCCACCAAGAAAATAATGAGCAGAACACTGAAAAGAAAAGAAATATGAAGTACGGCTAAAAATCTAGAATGCTCCCATAAAAGACTAATATGTCGTCTAAGTCGGTGAATCATCTAGTACCTAAACATGCTAGACAACCACCTAATTAAAAATAGGTATGCTTGGTCAGTTTAGTTGAAGAAGCGCAGGTGCTTCTCCTTAGGATTTGCAGAATGAAGCATTTATCTATCAAATCCTAATGTGGAGGCCCTATTAAAGGTGACTTGGGATATATCCATGCAATGCAACCCATTTTTAATCTATCTCGAAGCCATGCAAAAAAGTAAAAAGTTCTGAAAATTTTGATATATTTTAATCATAATTTCTATTATATCTCAATCTTTATTGTTAGGCTTTTTATATAAAATTTTTATTTTAAAATCTTTAAAGAGCCTAAATTATATTGTTGCATGATTCCCATACAAACCATAAGCCATCAAGAAGCAAAAAGTTGGCACGTAACTGAAAAGTAAGGAAAGCCATGAATAAAATAATAAGAGTAGGCCAGCGTCGCAAGGTTGACAACATATCCCGGAAAATTTAAAAATGTGGTTAGGCTCTGCATATATATACCTAGTCCTAATTTTACAAATCAATATGAATTCAAAATTAAGGCGTGGGACACGAGTACACTACTTATGGTCCTCATCACATGATTCCACGCATGAAGCGCATTAGTACATGTGTTTACACCTTATTTCTGATACAAACTCAAGCCCAATGGACTCTAAAAAGTATATATAAAAGGTCGAAATAGAATGCTCAACCTACAAAATAGGAGTTAGCACATATTATATCTTGCAATGTGAAATAGGTCATGTATGGTGGGAGGAGAGCTAATAGTGCCTGTAGAAAATGCATTAGCTTAAATCATTAATGGTTCTCTCTGTTAAACATGACACCCTACAAGAATATAGCCCCTAAATATACTAATGTACATTCATCACACCCAGTAAACACACAAAGCATCAAGAAAAATGTCTGGCTAAAACACACTAAAGAATAAGATTCAGGACATGAAAAAAAACTGACTACACACTAGCCCTACTCTTTTAGGCATCCAAAATAAGGTGTCCTATCCCAAGCACCTAAATGTGCGCAAAAGTGTGTGGCTAAGGATGGGCTTATGTTCTTGACAGAGTGCCAATCCCAACACCATCTTGAGAATCTAAGAATTATAATGGATGCACAAAATGTAACAGTATGAAGATCCATAAAAAGGATAACACTCACATATGATCTAAGTTAAAATGAACTAGTTTTAAAATAAAACTGAAAACATGATGCGTATCGATAATAAAACATAATTTTTTATATCTTTTTGAAAATAGATCCTAGCAAAGAAAAGCTTAAGTGACATTTGTTGGACCTCAAGGAACCTTTGTACGAATATACATGTGTTCATCACGTAGCAATAACTCGCATGGCTCGTTAAGATATTCTCACAAGCAATACTCATTAAAGCAATGTAACTAACATCAGGTCGCTCATCTAAGAAGAGCGTCGATTCATTATGATGGTGCTGACTCTCCTACAACAACATGCGAGAAAGATGCAACATGAATGCCAATCATGCACATAATAACTGCTCATAATATGTGCAAGCAATCACAACATGCATGAAAAGATGTCTTAAATATAAACACTATTTTATCTGAATCATTCATATCAAGACATAATGAGATATATGTGAGTTGCTTGCTATGTGTTGCCAAACAACAATGTGATTATTGTAATCCCTATCGTATAAGTCAAGAGCCAAGGCTTAGAGAGAACGCTCAAGGATCGTAAGGGATCACAAACAAATGCTCCTAACCTAGTGGATCCCTCTAATACCAACCTGAGGGTGCATTTAAGGTAGTGGTGTTGTGCCACACTACATTTTTTTTTTTTTGGTAAAATTTTGTTATAATTGTGCTCTAAAAAAACTACAATGAAAAGCTACATTTTTCCACTAGATCAGACTATCTACAGTGGATGCTAAACATCTCTGGTCTGAATTTCAAAATAAAGGTTTTCTTTTGTAATAACGCCTACAGCTTTCTGAATAACAGCAACTTCACAACTGCTTCTTCAAACAACCGCAGCTGCCATAAACAAACACTAAATTTTATAACCCTAACAAAAACCCTAACTATCTTTCTAGACATAAAGAACAAAGGTTTTGAGAGAATTTCACTTTTGACATCGTGTTCACTTAGCTCATCCTTAGCCTCCTCATAGGGAAGATGGAGTCCAACTTTCTCTGACCTCAATAAAATGTACATGCTTGAATTCTACCATTGCCTCACCAGTGGAGAGAAGTTTGGCTCGAGTTTTTCTAGTTTACTGGTGGCCAGAAGTGGGGTGAAGCATGGGCTTCGGTACAATGAGGTGTCACGGCAAAGAAGGACCAAGCGAGTGTCTCGAGAAAGAGGGATATGAGACCCAGATTGCCGGTGGACAACATGAGAGGAGTCGTGGGATTCAACAAAGAGGAAAAACGATTGGCAAGGTCAAAGGCCTGTTTTAAAATAGGGAGCTTTGCATGAGGGAGAGGAAGCTCGGTCATTGGCATGAGGGTTATCGGTAAAGGATGCAAAACCGGCATGAGGGTTTTGAATCAAGGAGCTGTGGAGCATCGCGTCAAGTGGTCTAGTCGAAAGAGGAGGCAGACGATGTAGATCGGTGGTTTGGAGGGCATGCATGAAAGAGGAGGCTGTGTGGCTCGGGTCGCCAGCAACGAGTGATCCGGCGGGCTGGGTGCTCAACAGCGTTGGGGGTATCAGGCTAGGATGTGGTGTTAGGGCCTACACAATCCTTCCTATAGAATTTGGAAAAGAGGGATTTTATCCCCTCTCTCTCTCTCTCTCTCTCTCTCTCTCTCTTAATTTTTTTTATGTTTGTCTCAATTTATGCACTACTGCCTCATGCACAAAAACTCCAGCAATGTGGGTGTACTCCCTAGATAGATTTAATATCTTAGATGCACTCCTGTAGTCTATTTTGTGATTGAAGTTCATTTGAAAAACTTCAATGTTGATCGAGACAACTTGAGCCCGATTGCATGAGAAGTGATTTTCGTCAATATTTCGAGTCACGAAACCATATGTTTTGAAAAATTCAGTCTCATGACACAAAAAAGTGCCAGACACGAAGGACATAAAAAAATGTCATCAACATGGAATGGTAATAACCTATGCAAAGTAGCGACATTGAGGCGGCGGAACCGTGTGCATATGGAAAGTCTCATGTATGAATAAATAAGGGAGAAGAGTTGTTGCCTATGTTCGAGTGCGTGAAGAACGCAGAAATCAGGGTTAGGGACGAAATGAAATTAAAGTTGTATAAGCAAATTACACATTTTTAATAGGCCGAGCCAGTGGGGGTTGTTGTCTATGGCTTTTTTTCCGAAATTACAAACAAGTTATCTGAATGGAGGTGGGATTGTGTTAGTGTTACTTAAAATAAATTGTACTCCTTAACTGCTTAAGCCTAATTATCGCATCTATAACCAAGAAATGCTTGTTTTGCCTCTTTTCTTTTCCTTACTTAAAATTATAAATCATAAAGTTAATTCCTGTTGTTGCAAGCACCTGGGAAATTTACAATCTTCTCCTGAAGCACACTTATCTTTTAAAATTTTCATTGGCTCATAGGAACATGTAAAAATGATTGACCATAAAGTAGTACATTTTGTAGTGCCTCCCAACTCTAACGACTGCTAATAAGAAAATGAATCATCGTACCAAAATGAGCCTTAAATATTCCTTCTTGTTAATATATGTTATTGTTCTTGGCGTTAATTAACATAGTGACCACCATGTCTTCGTGGTTGAAGTCTAGATTGTGAAATATCTTAATTTGATTTTTTTTTTCTAAAAATTTATTTTTATTATTTCTAAGAGTTTATAAATTCATCCTCAATTTCTTATAATATTTCGTATTTTTATAACTAATCAATATATTTCTAATCAATTTTATCAGAAGTGAAAGAAATATATTTATTTTTCCTAAAATTAATAAAAGATATTAAATAAATCTTAATTTTTCCTATTCACAAATTTTCCTATTTTTTTAATCATTCATCTCATTCTAAATAGTATTTATAAAATCAGATCTGATTGCCAAAATGACATGTCAGCCGCGGCTCTCACCTACCAATCACTACTAGAAGCCGTCTGTCCGAAGGCAAGCGGCCCACGACAGATCGCCATTAATTAGCTTCCTGGCAGCTTCGCGGAAAAAGACGACCGAGTCGACAGACTTGCTTAACGAGCAAGGCAGGCACCATCTGGCGTAGAATAACGCTGCCCCTCATCTCTGACTAAGTACTTAATTATTTTCTTGTCATTATTAACAATAAACTTTTGTCATTATTGCCAATAAACATGTCGGTATCTATTCACACACAGACACAAAAAAATCTCCTAACTACCTTATAAAAAAATTTAACATTTTAATTAAATTAATAATTTAAACTACATCCTTAGCATGAGAACTGAGTTGTGGCATGGATCAACAATTGGTCTCGAATATAATATCAGTATTTTACAACAATTACTTGAATGGTTATAATCGAAAATTCAAGTTATTTTTTTTTATTTTAAGTTGACGTGCGTCAAAAAATTCATGATAATAGAATAAAAATTTAGCGTCTTGACATTGTACGAAAATTTAGTTGATTGTTAGTACATAGGCCAACATCTCTCTTAAATTAGAGAATATTGAATTAAATTGTTGTTGTATAACTATAGTTTAACAATAATAGTTGCAACGGGTCAAAAAGATCATAATTGATTGTTATGAAGCTAGTAGCTTGTAATTAATGTTCTAAACGATTGTTGTGACATCCCTATTTGTAGAGGACGTAGTTGAAATATGTGATAGTAGTTGATCATGTAGGTCATAAATGATTAGTTCAAAAGCGTTGGTTGACCACAGAGGTCATGGTAAAGAGTTGCATGAGTTGTGAGCCGCATAGGTGGTAGTTGATCACTGATTGTGGGGTTTTTGTGTATGCGTTGTAAATATCTTTCAATACTACAAGACACACGACATCACAAATAGTAATATGCACATCAATCACAATAAAAATTACTTCAGTATAAATAGTTTTATATTTTAAAATCTTTAAGTTGTCAAACCTAATAATTATGCAAGTAATAAAGGGCTCTAATGGCATCTTGAGTATCGATCCCATAGGGAGATGAAAATTTTTATGTTTATAATGTAAAATAAAATATTCAAACTATAAAAACTTAAATAAGAAAAACAAATCTAAAGTAAATTTAATGTATGATAAATGAAAAACAGTTAAAAGAACTAAGTTAACTAAGTTATTTTCTAAATTTCAAAGTTAAACTTACTAAGACTAAACAATTTTTTTTAATGAAGATTTATGAAGAGTTCAAATTTAAGAGAACATAATTCCCCTTTACAATGAGTTTATAGTTTGTCAAGTAACTAAAATTATTTAAAATTATATATAAAATTGTATTGTGTCAAATAGAAGCAATCATATTATTTACCCTCTGAGAGTGCATAAAGAACATTGATTAATCCAGAGTTTGGTTTCTAAATTCATGGTTAGGTTGAGAGGATACTGGCTCCTACTCCAGAGCTCCCACTTCTCCTTCCCCTGAGGGCTAACAATCTCACTTTAGTTTCCAAACAACTGGACCAAATTGGGGATTTTAATCTATCACCATAAAATCTCTAATTATGCTTCCATCAAAATATATTTTCCTATTTATTTGCACTCAATCACATGGACTACATTATCACCCATGAAATTGAATGTGACCCTTACCTTGTTATAGAAAGCATAGCTTTTTCGGATCTTATGTTTCTCAATAAATTTTAATATTTCAATTGGTCAGATCAAAAAGTAAATGAAGATTAGAGTTCAAATCATTAGAATTTATTGACATTTAAAATGTTGCACAATAGTATTAATTATTCACAAAACCATATCTCATTGTAGGGAGATAGATAAAGAAGACTACTCAGACTTCATGAGAATGATACGACAAAACATGAATATTATACATAAAAACAAGTTTACAAAACAAAGAAAGGAAAGAATACAACTTATCTCACATTTCTCCTCAAGAAAATCTCTTGAAGTTCTCTTTAAGCACCTTGTCTCTTTACAATCACACTCAAATCTCTCTTAGAAATGCAATGAATAAGAAATATCTCATCTTCCCTCCCCTCTTACAACTCTAAAAGAAAATCCTCTCCAAAACCTAACTTTCTCTCCAAGACTTCTTACGCCACCCCCTTCATAGCACCTCACGCCACAACACTTCCTCAGGCTTCTCTATATGGGTGTCAACCTCTTCTTCAAATGAATCCACAATTCCCTTCTTTTTCCCAAGAGGCACACCTCTTCACATCAAGAGACAAATCCCTTCATCCAAGAGACATATCTCATCATTTAAGAGCCTTTTTAAAGAGTATGGATGCATTGAATCACTCCATGGGGCGTTTGAATTACTTGGGGTCTTCTAGATTTGTTATTACTAAAAAATAGTCAATAACCGCCACAATTCATCATAATTCGTCTCTGACACCTTTGGCACCAGTTTACTGGATTTTTTCATTATTCTCTAGTTTATGGTACCTCTGGCACCGGTTCTGGTGCCTCTTCTCTAGAAAATGGCGCCTCTGGTGCCAGTTTGCTGAAAAATTGTACTTTCACTCCAAATTTCCTCATTTTTGCTTATTTTTGCTTCTTTTTTGCTTCTTTTTGCTCTAAATGCCTAAAATCAATTTACCTGCAACAAAACATGAAAATACCCTTCTTTAAAGTGCAATATCACCAAATTTGAGCATAAAATATATACATAAAATTGCACATTTTTTTGGTGTATCAAAATCCCCCAAACTTAAATGTTACTTGTCCTCAAGTGACTCTTTTACTACATAAAAATATGACTTATGGTAGAGATTAGCTTATGAACTTCTATAATTTGGTTTAATAAATATAATAGTATAACTTAAGTTAAAATTAAAAGTATAAGAACACCTAGTAGTCAAGTCTAAGATTTCTGAATCTCTATTCATTTCAAGAAGAATTATAATTTGTCTTATCAGAGATACTTAAAATCTCCATATGAAAAAGAATATCATGAAAAATTTATTAGTAGGGATGCTAATGCTCAAATACAAGTTTATAAAATGTAATAAAACCTTTTTCCTCAAGTTGGCTTTTTTCTCACGTTGATTTAAGTGAAGCTAATTTTTAATTAGGCATCTCCTCAAAACTTCCTTATTAATGATTTTTTGCTTAAAGTTACTATAATATTTAAAAACAAAAATATAGTTAACTAAAGTTGGCCTCTAATATCAAAGGTCATGTTAAATTAATTTTTAAAAAATATAGCTAATTAAGGACAAAAAAAATTTAGTTTTCTTCTTTTAAAGAAAAATTTTCTTTCCCCCAAACTTAAATTTTTCTAATAATAAGTAAATCATTCAGTACAAAAAATTGTAGGTAGAAAGAAAACAATAAATGCATAAAAATAAGACTAATCTGTAGAGGGTTCTGAACATGAAACTTGGCTCTGACACATTACAGGTACTAATTTAAAAAATACAGACATTAAATCATTAAATGAAACATAATATATCAACATAATTTGCTAAGAAAAGGTAAATAAAAAACACACGTAGTAAATTAAAGAAACAAATAATAAAATAAAAAATCTACAATTTCATCCATACACACAATCAAGTTTAATAATACCACTTATAACACAATAAATGTCCAAATCATGACAACAACAATAAAATAAATCAAACTACAACGAATAAAAATAGATAATACCCCCAACAAATCATCAGTCATCATCTTCCTCCTCTTCTTCTTCCTCTTCTTGTTCTTCTTCTTGAAAATTTTCTTGCATATAAGGTGTAAAACTGGGGCATGTGGGAAATTCTATAATATAATCACCCCTAAGATATCTAAACATAACCTATTGATATACAATATCATGTTGCTCTTCTTTGTTGATAATCATCATTATGACATTCCTTGACTCCAAACTGCCTCTTCTATTCTGCAAATTCACTATATCTGATTGTCGAATCCTCAACTTTTACATAACATTTTCAAGTGAATAAGTACTAGAAGTAGATGGTCCTGCAGCTAATGTAGAAGGTCTATCACCACCTCATCTTCCAGTTCTAGATCCAACAAATGATTCATACTTATGAATTGTAGGTTTCCTAATGGGTTTAAGTGGCTGCAACATTTCTTCATCCTTATCAAATTCTACTCCTAATTGTTCACATAAGGTGAAAATCAGGGTAAGATACCCTAAACCACTAGTGGTTCTACTCCTAGCAATGCTCTGATCATTATGTAGAATAAGATCACCAATATCAACAGCCTTCATTTGTTGTATGCAAAAATTCAATAATGCTCTCTCTTTGGTTACTTCACTAAGGTGATTCGATGGAAGTACAATTTTGCAGATAAAGTAATTTCATGCTTTAGATTCCACATTTAACATGGAAGTAGAGAAATTTACCTTGTGATTATTCTTAATTTTCTATTCTCCCCTTCCATCAGTCAAAAGGCAATTACTTCATCCAGTGAATAGACAATCACTTCATCAAGTGACGAATCAAGAATCACAAATGCAAAATACTTACAATGAAATTTGTTCTGCAACCGTTATAAGGCATTAATCCTTTCTCGAGCAAATTCAACATTCTTCTCTCTAACATAAACGTGCTCATCAGAAGTTACCCAAAAATTGGCATAAAATTCACGAACAATAGAAACAATTGTTACTGCGGTGAAGTAGCAAAAAGTCTCCCAGTTCCAAGCAATAATTAAACTTTCAATTGAACCTCTTGGGTTCCCATTTGAGTATTGTAATTATACTGAGCCTTTAAATTAATAAATCGTTTACTATCAAAACCTCTCAAAGTTTTCCCTCTTTTTAATCTTAGAGTCATAGTAATTTCTAAATAAATTCACATAAAATCCAAATAAATTCACAATAAAATAAATCAAACTCCATAAATAGGAATACTTGGTAAGAAACTTTTCACCATGGGTTCTTTTTAAAATTCTTTTAAAAAAATCAAATTTTCAGATCTCCAAAATATAGGAAAAATCAATGGTGAAAATAAAAAATTTCTAAGTTATAGTGAAGCTTTTACCAGGAGAAGATATAATCCAAGACTTTTTATCCTTCAAATCTCCTCAAATCCACCAAATTGCAAGCTATAGGTCAAGTTTTGACCTTAGTTAAGAGGTAAGAGACAACTCAAGCAGTAAAAATGGGGCTTTACATGGGGTTTTTTTTTGCGGTTGACGTTATAAGGAATTATGGGTTTTTTCGAGAAACTGGCTCCTCTGTTGAAATCTATTGTATACAAAAACATGTCAACCTCTAATTAACCTAAATTAACATTAATATTCATAATTAAACAATCTTCTAACAATATATTTCCATAAACAACACAAAACCTACATTTATATATTAAATCCACCCAATTACAAACCAACATTTTTCAAACCAATACATCAAATTCGGCGTCGAAATCACACCACACATACTAACGCTGAAGACTAAATATCAAATACGTAACATATGACACATATAAATTTCAACAATGAAAATAAATGAAATCCAAACAAACACATAACACACAGATGCACTCATAATTATGAATTATGTACTTTAGAGCGTTCAAACATCTTCGTCACTTTCATTTTCTTGAATATTTCTCATGGATTGGTAGTGAGCGTATAAGTTGTAAAAAGGTCAGTGAGGAAATTCATTTGTCAAATCTTCTTCAATCCAAGCACTTTTCTTAAACATACGCACCATACCTTCTTCTATGTGACCAGTATGTTCAAATTGTTCATTCATCCTCCAATCCAAATGATCAAATATGTCAGAGATGTTTCTAATTGAATTCATAATATTTTGTACCTCCTTTTCTAACTTCTCAATCCTTTTCAGAATATCATGTGAACTATAAGGAAAGCGGGGCTAAATAGGAGATAAATTTTTAGATGATTGAACCATAAGAATCTTCAAATTATTTTCCTCCCCATTTTCTATGCAATTGCAATAAATCTCTGGGTCCATGGGCTTCTAAGAAAGAAACACTTTTTCCCAACTTTCATAAGGCACTTGTGATTGGCTACATAGTAGGAATATGGTAGATGGATGTCCCAACCCATAATTCTATCAGTTTATAATCAAACCCAGAACATATTTTATAATTAAAGCACCTGCATCAATAGGACTTCCAGTTTGAATACAATATTTCATGATAGCATTTTTCTTGGTTAATTTACTGATTTTTATGGTAGGAAGAAATTTCGATGAAATAAAAAATGTCATGTCTTTGATGCAGGATTTAGGGTGCGTTTGGGACAGCTTATTGAGGTGCGGTGGCGTTTTGAAAACGCGGCTCACTATTTAGATAATGCGTTTGGCCTGAGTTTTGGAGCCGCTCGGAAACTCCGTTCGCCAATTTGTTAATAGGCGGGGACGCGGGATCGACCCCGCGTCCCGCGTCTAGATCTCACGTTCGGTTTATAATTACTCTCGTGTCCTCTGCTCTCCCTCAATCTCTACTTCTCTCTAGTCTCGCCTTATCGTCGCTCATGCACAACTCAAAGAGGAAGCGGCGGAGACATGGGGGACTGCTTCAACATCATCGTCTCCCTTCCTCACAAGCAAGAAGTGATGCTTCTGCCTGCTGCTCTCAACCCTATTCGTGCTGGCTTCGCGCTCCAGCGGATGATTTTCTAGGGTTCATCTCTCGTTTCCCGACCTCCCCTCCCCGCGCTCTGCGGCAATGGCATCCACGGCTTGCTCTGCGACGTGTATTGCTAGCGGGGAACTTTTCTTCCCTCCTCAGGCCATTCGTAAGGAGAGGCATCCTCCGAAGTTCTGCGGTGGAGGTGTGCCTTCTGCTTATATTAGCAATGGTGCTCTGGTGAATGTTGATTCTGTTTTCTACTGTAAATGTATTTAAAACTGAAACTGTTCGGAATGAAAACTTGCTTAATTAGCATAAGATTTTTGTGAAAGATTTGTTGTTGACCAGCAACCTGTAGAACATTTTAGGAAAATTGAGTAGGTTTTATTCTAAAATTAATGGAATTAAGTGAAACAAACATATTGAAAAATCAGAGAACCTCATGTAAGATAATTCTTGATTGAAGAACTTGGGATAATTCTTGTAAGAGAACCTCATTTTTGTGAGAGTGGCAGAATGGTCATTTATTCAGCAACAACTACCAATAAGTTGTTCTGCATAAGCTCCCCCAAACAACAAGATAACTTATCTTGATAATCTGCAGATTATCAGATTATCAGGATAATCTGTTTATCAGCAAATTATTAATAATCTACAGCTGCCCCAAACAGACCCTCAGTCTAAATATTCTCATAACTTTCAATCATAAAAAAGTTGTTTATTCTTGAAGGAGTAAATGGTACGATGTTGCATCGAACATAGACGACTCTCTGGTTAATTCCATGAAGATTAGCATAAGAACAACTACTGCAACAGTGGTATAGCATAGCACCTTTCAGCGTCTTTGCACAATAATCTCCCCCACTCGAGCACTTGGTGTGTTGATTCCTCGATTCACAAGTCTTTGTTCCTTGATTAATCTCTTTACAAGTACTTGATCATATAACTTTTGTGCACGAAATTGATGAATTTCTTCTATTGAAATCTCCATATCTAGAAGTTTCTTTGGAGTTGTAAGCCATAGGATTCGAAAATGGTGACTTCCTTTTCGTTTTTTTAACATAAATAACTCTAAAATATAGTTTTTGGGAGTTACTAGGAAGAAAATTCATCAAAACCTGACCAAAACCTACTTTAGAATCTTCAAAAATTGTCTCAGTAACCGTGGAGCTTCTGGCGCTGATTTCTGGTGTTTCTGGCGCCAGCCCTCTGGAAAATGATGTCTTTGACACCAGTTCAAATTTCTTCACTATTTTGCTTTAAATTTAAATAACTCTCAAATCTTCCATAGAATTCAGTAATTAAAGATGTTTTAATGTATTTTCTTAATATGTAAATCTCCCAAGTGCACGAAATTCATAGAGAGCATAAATATACATACATACATACATACATACATATATATATATATATATATAATATTACATAGAAAAACATATTCGAATCATTAACATAGATAACTCTAGATTGTCTCCCACAAAGCGCTTGGTTTAATGTCATCAACCTGACATTCTAAGCCTTTACTCTGGGTGACCCAACATTACAGTCTCTTTAATAATTAACCTTTGACCATCAAAATTTGGTTTCAGTAAGTTCTCATTCACTTTAAATATTTTTATAGTTTTGGGATCTTCAATATTAACAACTTCATAGGGGTAAACTTTTACAGCAATGAATGGCCCTGTCCACCTAGACTTAAGTTTTCCATGGAATAATTTCATTTTTGTATTTTATAGTAAAACTTCTTATCCATGCTCAAACTCTTTTTTATTATCTTTCAATCATGTCATTCATTCATTTTTTCCTTATATATCCTAGCATTATCATAAGATTCATTCTTAATTTCATCAAGCTCATTCAGTTGTAACAATTTTTTCTCACCATCTTTTAAATTATAATTAAACTTCTTAATAGCTCAATAAGCTTTATGCTCCAATTCTACTGGTAAGTGACAAGTCTTCCCAAAAATTAATCTATATGGGAACATTCATATGGGTGTTTTATAAGTTGTCATATAAGCTCATAATACAGTATCTAATCTAGCAGACAAATCTATTTTATTAGGATTTACAATTTTTTCCAACATTCTTTTAATTTCACGATTATATATTTTTACTAGACCACTAGTCTGTGGATGATAAGTAGTTGCAATTCTATGTATAATATCATACTTTTCAACCAACTTTTCAATACTTTTATTCCTAAAATGGGTTCATCCATCAGTAATGATTACTCTCGACATTCTATATCTTGTAAAAATATTTTTGATTAAAAATTTTGAAACACTTCAAGTATCACATCGAGGTAAAACTATTGCTTCAATCCACTTTGATACATAGTCTATTGCAATAAATATATATATATTTCCAAATGAAGGTATAAATGGTCTCATAAAATTCAATCTCCAAACATAAAAAATTTCAACTTCTAGAGTAAAATTATATATATTAACATCTCTAAATAGGAGATGCCAATAAAATCCATATTATAAAATTTTGTAAATTGTTCTATCAATATCAAACTTACCACCGAATTCAGAATCATGATATTTTTGAATGATTTCTTCATTTTTTTCATAAGGCACTCATCTCCGCATAACTAAATTAACACATATAAAAAAGAAATTTATGTATCTTTTGAGCCTTATGCATTATATGATTCTTTGGTGAATCTATACCTTTGGAGTATCTTAGCCTTCCGAGAAATCAATATATTTGTACCATAAAAAATTTGGAGTATTCTACAAATTTGGGTGGAGACCCTATCAAACACTTGCTTTCATTGAATGTTTTTAGTGATGAGTGTATCAACTACTAGCCTCTCATCGAAACTTGTCTTTTGGGCTCATCTTCAAGAGGTATGGGTGGTGACCTTGTCTCCAGCTTGCCCTCAAGAGGTATTTCTTGTTAGAGTGTATCCACTACTAGCTTCCCGATTAAAAATTGTCTTTGATGCTCATCATTCTGGGATATGAGTGAAGACTATGTCTACCAGAAAGAATATTTGACCTCCGTTAGGTTGTTAGTCGAAGCGAGTTTGCTTGACGATAATAGACTATAATAGAAGAAGACGATGGGATTCCACCAATAAATTTTGACCTATATGACGCTATTATTTGAATCTCCTTTACAATCATAGCCTTTCATGAAAGAGGTCGATTCGATTCTCCTCTGAGAATAATTAAGCCCACAATGTCGTGTTAAAGATACTATATATTTCTCAAGATTGGGGGTGTAGGTCGAGATGGGTTATATTTTTCCCCGGAGATATGGTTGCAACCATACTCAAGTATGTTTTTTAACAACTTGCTAGTTGCTACTTTTAAATTGGTCATCCCTTGATGAGGATATTTTTCACGCGGGCCTGTAAAACAACCCATGCATCAAATCTTAAAGATACTAGCTCCTTAACTGAGTTAAGCAAGAACTTTAGTATAATGGGAGGTTCTAAGGAAGTGCTCTTTACATTGAAATTTGCTCCATAGCCTCAAAATACTTCTCCTATACTTGATATCTTAATGAAGCACGGGATGACTATCACACCATAGTTGTGTCCAGGATGTTAACGTGATTAACCTTTTGAGACTGCAATGAGGGTTTCCCCCATTCTTGAAATTTTTTTCGTAGACTTTATGTCTAAATGAGATTCAAGAAGACAACCCTACCAAAATTGTATCTCAGAGATTAAGGTGAAAAAAAAATTTTAGATTGCATCAAATGTAGTCCATTAGCTTCCAAATACTTTTTTTAGACTTGGTGTTTGAATAAAATGTGAAAACACTACCCCACCACGATCGTGCCTGGGATGTTAAAATGAATAGTCTTTCATGATTGTAGAAAAGGCTGCCCCCTACTTGAAAGAATGTAAAGAAGCATGGGCTCAACATCTCGACTTCAAGATTATGACGAATGCGGCTTCGTTTCCTATGGCAGTGCTAAATTGACGTGTGCTAGAAGATTCAATGTGGTAAAGTAATAATTTTAACATCTTAATGTTAGATGAAGATCTGAAACACACAGAGATAGAAGAAAAGTAATCAGGATGAGAAACTTCAATTTTTTACATGAATAACCATTGAAAAAGGAAAAAAAATCATGTGGTATGGCCTAATTGAAAAAAATCACTTTCTAATTATAAGTGTCTAGGCTCACTCTCTTCTTGAATTAGGGAAGATGGAATTAAAATATTTTTGTATAATGATAGTTCAACAATTATAGATGTAACAAGCCACAAAGACTGTTGTCGAGGGCTACAAAGGCACTAGCCCCCCCCCCCAAACACGCGCCCCCCCCCCCCCCCCCCCCCCCCATGAATGTTGTAAACAGTTACTATTGTGCAAGCTTATCTTAGAGGCCATATTTGAAAGTCATGGTAGTAGTTGGTCATGTAGGTTGTAGATGCTTACTTTAGAAGCAACATTTTGCCACAGAGGTCGTAGTAGAGAGCTATAGAATTTAGGAGCAATGCAGGTCGTATTTGGTCAGATATGTCGTATAGGAGAGCTGTAATAATGTATGTAGGTCATAAGGCCATAGTTGGGAGCTGCTAGGAGTTGCATGAATTATAAACCATATATGTCATAGTTGGTCACATAGGCAGTAATTGTGAGAATCAATAAAATATATAAGAAATAATGGTCTGAGTTGGGAGTTGCATGAGTTATGGACCACGCAGGTCATAGCTAGTCACGTAGGTCATGGTGGTGAGCTACGATAACGTCTGTAGACCACAGTGGTTAGCATTGGAAGCTTCATGAGCTATGGAGTATGTAGGCCATAGTTGTTCAGAGTGGCTAGAGTTAAGAGTGGCATGAGTTGTGGACCACATAGGTCATAGTTAGTCACATAGGTTGTAATGGATAGTTAGTATTTTAAGTTGGCTACCAAGATCGTAATAAGGAGTTGTAGTTGCAATGAACTGCATAGACAATAGATCATAGTAGGGAGCTTTGAGAAGAGAACGACAAGAGTTCGGAAAAGGCCACAATATTTTGATTATGAAAATTGTAAGTAGTTATTACAGGGAGTTACACTGTACTCGGATTGCGTTATTACACCATCCTCTGGGTGCATCATTACAACGCCTTTAGGGTGCATCGTTACAATGTATTTAGGGTACATCATTACAGCGCCTTCAAGGTGTGACATTATAACATATTCAAAGTGCATCATTTCACCCTCTTTAGGGTGCATCATTATATTATATTCAGGATGCGTCGTTACACTATCGTTGGGGCGCAACGTTATACCGTATTGGGGGTACGTTATTATACCATTTTTTGGGTATTTCGTTACACCGAAGAATTCATCAACGTTGATGAGCAGGGTGTGATTGACAAGCAGTAGTCGATGATGGTAGAAGTTGACGGTGGTCGGTGTCTACATGAGTAGGAAATGTATCAGATCTTCCGTTCAGCATAACACTAAAATTCAACTCTTTCTCTCGATCCACCTTTAGCTCAAGTTTTCCCCTTTTCATGAAGGCGTATGGCTCTAATTATAGAGTTTAGGAGTAGCCTCCTCAAAAATAAGAAAGGAATTATGACCACTCCATCAGACGACCTAGAGAGATTTCCCTATTCATATGACATTTTGAGGATAGTTAAGTGTCTCGGTGATGTCAAAATTGAGTTATCTTGAGCTCATTGAGCTTATTTTATTGAGACGCTCGATTTGACTATAGACTTGCAAGATTGAGAATCTATTTTACCTTCCGCTTAGTGACCCTAAGCTTGCAAATTTAGTTAATGACTTGATTTGGCCTTGTTTTGACTCGCATTGAGTCAATTTCAATGTTGGGTCTATCTCGTCGAGCTGGTCAGTTTCACCATGAGTTTGTTAAGACCAAAGTTCTCAATGCTTTTTAATTTAAATTTGAATGTTTCTTGCTAAAAAAAAATTATATGAGATTCATGCTAATAACTCTGAAATTTATGCTAAATTATAAAATTTGAAGTTAACGTATCAATATCGATAACTGAGTAGACATCATGGACAATCTCTTATTTCACCTATAAAGTTCTTTCAAATTTAATTAAAGAAAGAAAGCTGTCTCAAAAATCTTGTAGTGCTGTCATTAAGAGAAATAAAGGAGCTACCTTTTTTTTTATTTTTCCTTTACTTGTTTAAGACAAATTCATTTATTATATTTTGAGCTTTTTTTTAAGTCAGCTGTTTTCTAAAACACGTGCCAAAAATATTTTTTAAATATTTTGAATATCCTTATAAATAATAACTTCCACAATAAGTCACGCCAAAAATTATTTCACTATTAAAAATTCAATCAATTTATTAATAAAAAAATACTCTTTTAATATATTATATATATTTTATTTCAAATTTAAGTTATAGACAATTCAAAATAAAAATAAATATAAGAAATAAGAAATGATACCAATTTGCTCCTTAATAACTTTGTGATTATGTACTTGATTCTCTTATGTCAATTAAACACGTTAATAAAATAAAAATCGTTTTATTTGGTTATTTTTGATACTGATAGGTCTGTCAAAACGATTCGTTGTTCGCGAAGAGCTCGTGTTCGGCTCGTTAAGAAGCTCGTGTCGAACAAATATTTATTCATTCGTGTTTGGCTCGTTTTGGCTCGAAATGCTAATAATCAATTATATATATATCTTTGATGTGTAGTATGTTTTAAAAATTTAATTAACTATAAGGCTACAAAGATTTATAATCAATTAAAAATATTAATGAAGAAAATAGAATAAAAATTATTAAATTAGATTCAAATGATGTTTTAAATCTTGCCTTAATATTTAACATCTTATGGCTATGTGATTAGGGTTGTCCAAAAGACTCTTTGTTGCTCGTGTTAGGCTCGCTAAGCAAACGAGCCGAACACGAACACACTTTTTGAGCTCAAAATATAAACTAGTCGAACACGAGCTGAGCCTAGGCTCGCTCGTGCTCGGCTCGTTTACACCCCTAGATACCGATAATATATTTCTATCATCTTAAATTGGCTCCTTCAATGCATAGTGGGAGCTTGATCCTAAAATTTTGTAGTTCATTTCGATGGTAGATTATGTCTAGAATTGTTGGGATTGCTTTGAGATTTCTTTGATTTTTATGTCTTTATAATTGTCAATTTGCATCTTCCTAAACTTATCGCTCAAATATCAAAATTAACAATAAAATATCAACCTATTTTTTTCATTTTTATCAGAGTTTAAAAACATAGTATAGTTAAGAAAAAAAATAATAAGCTAGATGATCATTTTATTAACAGCACTATTAAGGTGCTACATAAATACCATAAAAAACTACTCTATTTACCTATCTAGCACTTAAACTTATTATTTATTATTTTACCACCTAAAACTTCTCATATAAAAAATATCACTCCGTTCTAATTGTCGCCATCATGGCCCCGAATCCCATAAACGCCTTCTTTATTTATTTATTTATTTATTTATTTATTTATTTATTTTTGTGTGTGTTGTTTTAGGGGTCATCCCATTCTTAAACCCTCCATTAATATGCCCTTGCGTTGTATCCCACAACTTTAAAAAATATTTCATTTATTACTTTTAGTAAGTAATAGATTTAGATTTATATGAAAATTGCATAAATTTTTTATTTTAATTTCCATCAAAAATTAAACTAAATTATGTTTTGTCGGTTAGAATTAAAAATGAATTAAAATTTTCCAATTTTTAAATATCATTAGACTTACGGCCCGCTTGGGCAACTTATTGTGGTGTGGCGGCGTTTTCAAAACGCCGTTTTAGGGTTTGAAAAACACGTTCACAAACGTTCTGGTGTTGCACATGCGTTCACGTCCGATATTTCTTAAAAGGCTTCGATGAGGGGAAGCCCCGGTGTCCCGCGTCCTGCGTTGCCCTAGAAATTTCGGAGGTGCCCTCTGCTCTCCCTCGCCCTCTCCCTCTCCCTCCCTGATTTTCCTTTTTGCTTCTTCTCCAAGGGGAGATCAACACTTCTCATATGACGTATGCTTTCGCTGGTGCGATCCTTGGAATTGTGAACTTCTTCCACTTCTCTCTTGTTTTTTTTTTTCGGAGGTTGAGATCTATGTTTTATTTACATAGCTATGACATTTCCTTAATATTTTAAATTAAAGTGTAGGAATTGAATTGTTTTCGAATTGTTCTGATGAAACCGTCTTAAGTGTATTGAACAACAGGTAGTGTTGTGATGAAAAAAGAAGTATATTACTCCCACACACACATTGAAATGAGGCTTGGAAGTAAAAAGAATGAGACAGTATTATGAGCCATGTTTGTTTTTTTTTTTTTGGACCTCACACGTAATTGCAAATACGTCTAATTTCATTCAAAGCCAATGAAATTTACTAGTGGTACACCTGGGGCATTATGATGATAAGAAAAGTATATTTCAGACACATACACTATGAAATGAGACAGAAAAATAGAAAGAATGAGATATTGATGTGAACCATGCTCTTTTTTTTTGCCTCACAACTAGTAGCAAATTTGCATAATATCATCTCATGCCATTAAACTTTACTAGTGGTATCACCTGTGACATTCTGATGAAAAGATAAGTATATTTCACACACATTTACTGTGAAATGAGACAGAAAAGAAGAAAGAATGAGACACTGATGTGAATCATGTTTCCTTTTTTTTTTGTCTCACAACTAGTAGCAAATATGCATAATATCATCTCATGCCACTGAAATTTACTACTGGTACAGCCTGTGGCGTTCTGATGAGAAGAGAAATATATTTCACACACATACACTGTGAAATGAGACAAAAAAGTAGAAAGAATGTAACACTGATGTGAACCAGAACCACTTTTTTCTATTTTTTTTTATCTCACAACTAGTAGCAAAGATGCAATATATCATCCAATGCCACTGAAATTTACTAATGGTACCACTTGTGGCATTCTGATGAGAGAGAAGTATATTTCACACACATACATTGTAAAATGAGACAGAAAAGTAGAAAGAATGAGACACTGATGTGAACCATGTTTTCCTCTCTTTTTTTGGCCTCGCAGCTTGTAGCAAATATGCATAGTATCATCCCAAGCCACTGAAATTACTATTGGTACCATCTATGGCATTCTGATGGAAAGAGAAGTATATTTCACACACATACACTGTGAAATGAGACAGAAAAGTATAAAGAATGAGACACTAATGTGAACCATATTTTTCTTTTTTTTTTTTGTCTCACAGCTAGTAGCAAATATGCATAATATCATCCCAAGCCACTGAAATTTATTAGTGGTACCACTTGTGGCTTTCTGATGAGAAGAGAAGTATATTTCACACACATACACTGTGAAATGAGACATAAAAGTAGAAAGACTGAGACATTGAAGTAAACCATATTTTTCTATTTTGTTGACCTCATAACTAGTAGCAAATATGCATAATATCATCTCATGCCACTGAAATTTATTAGTGGTACCACTTGTGGCTTTCTGATGAGAAGAGAAGTATATTTCACACACATACATTGTAAAATGAGACAGAAAAGAAAAGAATGAGATACTGATGTGAACTATGTTTTTTTTTTTTGCCTTACAACTAGTAGCAAATATGCATAATATCATCCCATGCCACTGAAATTTACTAGTGGTACCACCTGTGGCATTCTAACGAGAAGAGAAATATATTTCTCACACATACATTATGAAATGAGACAGAAAAGTAGAAAGAATGAGACGCTGATGTGAACCATGTTTCTCCTTTTGTTGGTCTCACAGCTAGAAGCAAATATACATAATATCATCCCATGTCACTGAAATTTACTAGTGGTACCACCTGTAATGATTTGTGGCTTCTTTTTTATCTGTTTCTGTGTTCATACAGTTCTGTTGCAAACAACTGAACCAAATAGGGGCAAAATGGTCATTTATCCAACAACTGCCAGTAAGTTAGTAAGTTGTTTTGAATAAGTTATCTCAAACAGCAAGCCAACTTATTCTATAAATGATCAACAGCTGCACTAAACAGACACTTACATTTATCCAACAACAGCTGCCAGTAAACTAGTAAGTTGTTCAAAATAATCTGTTGATAGCATATTATAAATAATCAACAGCTATACCAAACAGAACCTTACTTTATTAAAAATCATAAATGTAAATTTCTAATTTAGCATAAAATATTAAATAAATTTAACAAAACAAATCTTTTGAATTTATATTTCTAATACCTCTTTTAATTTGTATATTTTACCATTTAAATATTTCATATCAAATAAAAAATATATTCATGATTAACTAAATAAAAAATATATCCATGATTAACTTTTAAAAAGTGATAAAATTTCCATGAAATGAATAAATAATATAAATATAAAAATCAAAATTTTCTTCAAAATAATTAATAAGTAAAAATGTACTGCAAATAGATAAATATTCCTTAGGTTAAAATGTCATAAATAAATAGATTAAAAAATAATTTAACCTATACTAAATATATGTTTAATATTTTTAATTATTTTTTTCTTATGATTAGGTGACGACAATTTATGATCAGAGTGGATCGAATTCTGATATTGGCTCGCCAACAAAGCAGAGTTGGCCCTAATAGGAAAAATTTTTCTATAAGAACACTGCATGCAGAGATGCATGCGGTGTCCGATATTTACCGTTAATCACCACAAGAAGTATTTTAGTGGGCCCCACTTTTAACTTTTTTAAAAAAAAAAAAATTGATTGTGGTGATTGACGGTGGAGATCGGACTGCATGCGGTGTCTCTATAGAATAATTTCTCGCTTGATAGAGCAAGAAACTGCAGCAGCGGACCAAAATGTACTGCAATGTTCCCTACAATTATACCATAGCATGAACATTAACGCAGCATTTTTTTTTTTTATTGTACAAGCGTGAGCCAAAATAACCTATTGAAAAGCCGTTTTAGTTATAATCAAATCTATAATTTTACATTGAAGACCAAAAATCAATGAATTGAAGAAAAACAAAATCAAAACATGAATGAAAACCCTGTTCCTAATCCAGTATGTATTCTCCAAGTTACAACAAAAGTGTCGAATCAGAGACATGCTCTTACACATCAAGGAGCAGAGTCCCCAACAAATGAACAAATTCTTAAATTCAATACATCATTTTTACATCAAACAAAAGGTATAGAAAAAAAAAATTTATTTTGAAATACTACAAAAAAACATTATAGCCCTACTAATCAGAAAAACTGCATAAAATAATACATTGAAACCTTATACCATTTTCAGCACAGCAGGGACTCCAAGAACATATCCTCCTTTGGCTCTTCCTTTGTATTAGGCTGCTGCTGATTCATGTAATTGCTGCCATAGTTCCCTTGGTTAGACAACATGTTAAGAGTAAAGGATCCATGAGATGACTGAAAATTGCTATTAGGTCTTTGGCCAAAAAAAGAGTTTATTGGGGCGGCCGAGATGGCTGATGGCCTGATCGCCGTGGTGGTGCCGTGGCTGTTATCTTCTGGCTGCCTGCTGCCACGTGCGGCCGGGACATCGTGGGTGTGCTTCCCCTCATAGGTGGTGATTACAGATCTCAGGTCATGAGACGCCCTCTCAACGTGCTTGCGCACTGGGCAACCCATTGTTGTACATTTGTAGTAGCTCCTGTAAAAGACCAATAAGAGTTATTGAGGAATAAGAATTATGTCTATTTAGATGAGTATAAGTTCTATGGATGTTGATATAATAGTAATAATAAATAAAAAAGGGTAAAAGTTTAAATTTTTTTAAGAAAATTTTTAGTTTTGGCAAAAGTTTCAATTACCTTGGATTTGGATTCCCCTTCACCACTTTCTGCCCGTACTTTCTCCAACGATAGCCGTCGTCAAGTATATCAATATCGCTCGTAGTCTGCACCACAACTCTCGGCTCTCTCACCGCCTTGTTTCCGCCGGCAGACGCGCCGTCGTTCTCTCCCGCTTTCCTCCTACGAACAAGAAAAAAAAGGGCATCCATTTAATTAAAAATTCAGCCTTTTAACTCAATTTCAATTTGAAGACAGCAATTGATTTTACTATCCAGATAAATACCATCGCTTGGCTTCTGGTTCTTCTTCGTCGAACTCATCACCGCCGAGGTTGCTCCTATGAGAGCTCAAATCCATGTCGTCTTCACCAAAAGAGATAGATGAGTCGTCCGGCGTTGCAGCTGAATCCATATTGGCTGCACCCAATCGCCCACCATGAGAGTGCTCGGACGCCTCTGAGCCAACGGCGACGATGGCGAGAGAATGAATTTGTTGTTGAGAAGAAGAGGAGGAGGAGTTCCTTCGAGTGGACTGAGGCTTAGGGTGGCTGTGAGTTCCCTTATAGACGATCTCCGTTATTTCTCCTTCGATGTTCCTTTCCACCTTCTTCTTCGTCGGGCAGTTAGGAAACGTACACTTGTAATAACTCCGAGGATTCTCGCTCCCCTTTACTTGCTTTTGCCCGTATTTTCTCCAGTTATAGCCGTCGTCTGACTTCCTCTGATCTCTTATGATGTTGTTGTTACCGTTGACTTGGGTGTTCAGTTGCAGAGTTTGCATCTCGGATGAATTTGAAGCAGGAATTTCCGCCTTGATGGTGGATTCCTGGTAGTTCCATGATTGTTGACTTCCCTTGAAAACATCTAGTTGCTGCAAAATAGAAATAAAAAACAAGACTTGAGAAAAAGGATACTCCCTAGCTTTTAAACTCGGTAATTAAAGGTGTTGATCAAAACCTGTGGGAAACTGTAGGGACTTTTTTGGGTTTGAAAGGAGAAATCAGAGTAAGCCATGTTTTCTTCTTTCCTGACATCGATATCCTTGCTGCCAGAACTGATTCCTCTCCAATTGATTGCCTTGGAAGGAAAAGTTCCAGTGGTTGGAGAAAAAAGCATCTGCTGAACAGCGAGGAAAGTAGAAAAATCCATCAGCTGATCTTTTGATCCAATCCGACTGGCTTTATTATAAATGCATCAAGTTAGTTAAATTTGTGTTGTCAGCTTACATTATTAGAAGAAAGGAGGACGGGTGAGTCGAGCAGCTCAGAGGGGCTGAGACCAGCCGGGATGGCGAAGTTGGAGGAAGGAAAGATTGGGGGCAAGATGGGAAGGGAAGGAGGAGGTATTGATTTAAACTTAGGTTTGCCACCTCCCCCTCTGTCTCCAAATGCCCGGCACACGGTCCCCCAAGCCTGTTGTAGGCGGGC
>NW_018242621.1:28681-30253 GCF_001263595.1 Phalaenopsis equestris
CGAAAAGGGGGGCAGTGGCTGGCATGGCGGCAGGCGGTGGGCGAGCGACAGTTAGAAGCAACAGGTGGTGGCAACGGAGGTGGCGACGGACTACATTTTACCGATAACATTTTACATTGTAATTCAAATTCGGTCAAATTGGCTGAATACTAAATTGAGATAAAATGAACTAAGGAGTGAACTTTAAATTTTCTGAAACTTTACGTTGTACTAATACTTCTTCATACCAAATACATAATTTCCTCTAATCCCTGTAAATAAATTACAGTACACTACAAATCCTTCCATCCAAACAACCCCCGAGCAAGTTGTAATGTATCCAAATTTATTCATGGCCCACACTAGAATCATACTAATAAGAATGGCTACATAAGATGATGTAATCTTTTTTTGTGTGGAATAAATATCCTCTAAGGAGTTCTAATAAAAAAAAAAAGAAAGAATGGCTACAAGACAAAAGTGAGGAGATGAGAAAAACTTTATGAATTAATTAGACTATTAGATAGCATATAATTTAAGCAACTTATTTAATGTTCTTAGTTTACTTGAAGACCCCATGTTTATAAGCTTAAGTTAAAGTATAGTGCTATAGGAAAAGTTATTTTCAAGATAATAGAGGTAAAATTATAAGATGAAGCTTAATAAGTGTTTGTTATAAAATACAAGTATGTAAATATTTAAATATAATAAAATTTATTAATTATAACTAAGAGTGTAAATTCATGTGAATTCATATGTCAATTTTACTAGGAATTCTTGAGCACCAGTAGCTTTCACAAGTTAGCAATTTATTTTGGTGACTATATTTATTAGTTTGACCTAAGTTGAATAGCTTTGGCAACCTAAACTTGTTAACAAGGCCATCAATCTCCTTAGCAACATCTATATCATTAATTAATCTATTAGAAAACTAATACACCTTAAAATCACCTATTTTTAATATACATTTAATGTTCATTTTATGCACATTTTTTATGATATTGCACTTTAAAGGAAGGCATTTTGATTTTTTTTGGTTTTAGGCACAAGAAATGGATCTTTAGAGAAAATGAGGGCAAAATGGAACAAAATGGGACAACATCATATGGCGTCATAGCGCTACCCCTTGGTGCCATAGCATTGGGTATTCGACGTGATGGGTGTCATAGAGCTAGGCCTTGGCTCCATAGCGTCAGTTATTCGACGTGATGGGCACCATAGCGCCCAAGAGTGGCGCTATAGCTCCAGAAACGATTTTTCTAGAATATGCATTGAATTTGATCAAATTTTGAAGGGGTGTCTGAAGTTGCCCTTGGTTATTTTCAGAGATCTATTAAAAGGGACCAAAGGTTGAACGAAAAGGAGAAGAGTTTTAGGGAGTTTTGGGAGAGTCTTAGAGAGTTTAGGGTGCATGAGTTCACATTTTGTGAGTCTTTGATTGTGTAAGAAGAGTTTGAGATTGCTTAAAGGAGACTTCAGGAATTGCTTGAGGAGAAGACATAAGATAAGTAATTTTTCTTTGTGTTTGAGTTTTTTTTGTTAAGACTTGGCTTTCAATACAAATCATGTGTTTTTGTTTTATCTCCATGAATT
>NW_018242621.1:32764-41068 GCF_001263595.1 Phalaenopsis equestris
ATTTTTGTGTTGGAATTAGCAAGCATTTTAAAATTTCCAAATCCTCTTTGATACTTCACATTGTTCTGCACATTCACAAGTGGTTCAAGAACTTCAAGAAAATTAATTTTATAAGACCTGGTGATATGTCTCAACTTGTTTGAGGCATTGGTACTAGCAATGCCTCTAATATTCCAAACAAGAAAATTAAACATCATTAACAAATTTTGAACCTCTATTAATCATAGAGGAAGACAAAATAAGTTTGTTTAATTCATTTCATTCACCATTAACTTGTAATTGAGCTACATCTGGATGAACATAATTGAGTTCCCTTATATTTTTAATTTTTCTCTTCTTAGATGATTTTTTAACCAACCAATCCTCTTCCAATTCTGTTTTAATAAGAACCAAACTATCATCAATATTCACAATATTAGAGTTATCAAGAACATTCATAACATCATTTTCATTTTCCAATATTTTGTTTATCGCAATTCTCAGCCTCAGCAACAGGAACACCATCAATATTCTTCCCCTTAGAAGGCATAGGAACTTCATTAGTCACAACCATATTGCCAATAAGAGAAGAATTGCCCACCTCCCGATCAACCTATCTCTCAATGATATCAAGATTAGAATCTACTTTCACAAGCAATTCTTCTCATGGTTCATTATGTTCCTCAATATTATTACGATTATCTTCACCTTTGTCATACTCATGTTGAATAGCAATGCAATTTGTCTTATCAACATTCCAACCTTCCTCTTTATTATCAGTTTTTCTCCCTATAATTGTATTACCTTTGAAATTCCTCAATTTAGGATATGTAACAAAATAATTAGCCAAATTAAGCCCAAACATTATGCATGTACGACAATATGGAAGAACATATTCCATTTCAATACTTTGTCAAGAACCTGAATTTGAATTCCCTATCCAAATCGAATCACTAAATGGCATCGTAACATCTCTTTCCGCCATTACATGAGCAACATAAGGTTTAGTGCAATTAAACGCAGCATGATTTATCTTTATTGGTGTTCCATAAATGGCACCTAAAGAATAAAGAACTTCCATATTAAACAAATATAACTTCAAACCTAAAAAACAAAACCATATATGAACAATCAATGGTTTTTCTTTAAGTTTAAATGTCGTCATCTACTTTAAAATCTTCATATTAACCTTCTCAATTAACAAAACATTCCTTTAAAATAAAGAAGTATAATCAATTTTCTTCTCCAACCTGATCATAAGATGTCTCCTATCAATAAGCCCCACATTCCAGTGACCTTGAAGCTTCAATTTCACAAAAAACATAAGGATAACTTCCATTCTAGGATGCGCAAAAGTGAATTTCCCCACTAAAGTGGACTTTAAAGGTTCCACTAAGACTTTTTTTCCTTCTTCTTGATAAAAAATAATACTTTCACCGTTCTTTCGAGCCGCTTTCATTAAGAGCCAAGCAGACGAGCCATCTACCATTTGATCTTTGAACTGAAAGAGAAAAAGATAATTAGTTGCATCATTAGTCACCAAATTCTGATTGCTTGCAAAAATCTCCTGATAAGATAGGTGATTAGGTGAAGAAGCCATGACGAGAACCTCCCACAAACTATGAAGCCTAGCAAGAGAATCTTGAAACCAGAGAGTTATCCTCGAGACAAACTTCTTGAAACCAAAGCGCCTTCGTCGAGATTTTGAGCCTATCGGAAAAGTCCCTTAAAAGCTTTTACATAAAAGTTTATATTAATTATAAAACAAGTTTAATTAGCATGTAGTACCTTAATTATATAGAATATAATAAATGATTTCTAAGTAAGAAATGAACCCACGTTATGTTTCTTATTGACTTCACTAGAGTTTGTGAAGTTCTAGGTAGCACCTTTTGGCAAATAGCCTTGGTGGCTGTGTCAACTATCAAGGCAAAATATTTTGAGTAACTCTGATAATTTGAACTTGCTCAAGAAATCATCATATTTTTTGGTAACTTCTACGTAATAAATTAATCTATTTGCTAACTTCATATGAACTCGCCTCATTAAGATGGGCTAGCTAGCCTTAAACTTTGCTTATTTCTTCACGACAATTCCATGTCAAATTGGCTTAAGAT
Source organism: Phalaenopsis equestris (assembly GCF_001263595.1). Lineage (NCBI taxonomy): Eukaryota > Viridiplantae > Streptophyta > Magnoliopsida > Asparagales > Orchidaceae > Phalaenopsis > Phalaenopsis equestris. The sequence continues at coordinate 34,861 of NW_018242621.1, forward strand.
ACTTCTGATTTACAAGTTGTTCCGCTCAAGCAGAAAAATTATTCCATAGAAAAATGATAAAACATTATCATTGATTTTTATAAAATCCGCTAAAGAAGTGATGAACTTTCTCAAAATTATCCTCATCAAATTGCCCATTAACTTTCAAACCACATCAAAATGATGCTAGTATTAGATTACCATCAATGATAGGGAATATTTCTTTCTTTGATCAAAGAGATCATCAATAGATGCTCAAATATGTTCAAGTGCCCACTATTCAAGGTCTAAGTTAATGATATCAACCCAATGTCTCTTCGTCTAATCATAATTTAATTTGAAAGGATTCAATTTCCCCAAATTAAAATAGATACTAATTAACATAACTATTATTACGACTACAAATCGGGTTATTTGTCTAGTCATTTCATTAGTTTTCTCCAAAATTAAAAGAGCCGAATAGCAAAAAATTAATGAAAAATACATATAATTTTTTTGCTCTAGTCAAAATACAGCTGTTGGGACGCCACCTCTTCATACCCAAGCATGCGATGAACCAGCCCTGGCTGCACCAATGCGGGAAAACTTATTATGTGAGGATAAAATGGATGCCAATAAGTGTGGATTTGATTGTAATTTAATTATATTGATTGTATTGATACAATCATTACACTTATCATATAATCAAATTTATATTTTCGAATTCCGCATCCGATAAGTAGGACCTTTTGATCTTAGAGTACTGTTGGCTTCCGGAAATATTTTCGTACGGAATACGCATGCCATGCGTAATCACCCCTCAATAACCTCCGCTTCAGGGTTATTGGGGGACTATTGGGAGATTATTGCAGTATTAATTATAATAACATATAACCTCAATAACCTTTCAATAGTCTTTGCGGGTTCTATTTCGATGTTATTCATAGATTACTATGTGGGTATTGCGGGGTTAATGGAATACACACGAAGAGCTGCGTGCGCATTCCATATGGAAATATCAGTCAACCAGAAAAATAACAAAATGAGCGGGTTCTCAATGCAATCAAAGTTTACGGTGTCAAACGGAATCAGTAATATATATTAAATATACACAATTGCAAATAAATTCAACTTTTTAAACCATTTTGAAAGCATTTTAAGGGGAAGAACAGTTGCAAATCAGACAAAAATGGCTCGGCATACCTCGTCTTTTTTTTTTTCTTTTGAGGGAATGGTTCATGATTATTTAAGGAAAAAAGATACTTCTGAAAGCTACTCAAAACTAACATTATTTTAATGTACTAATTCAAAAAAAAAAATTGTTCAACGCAGTACTTTCTATGAGATGCAAAGTTGGCTTTACTGAATATTCTGAATTTCATGGTCAGAAAAATATTTTCCTAATCTGACAAACAAGGATTTGTATTTTAATGGCATACTAGATGAATGACTCTTTCTAAGGCGACATGCAATCATCAAGTATGAATTCGTTCGTTGGAAATTAACTATCCGTTAGAGTTTGGATTGGGCTAGAATAATATTACACTAATTTTGGATCAAAATTTAAAGATGAAGCATCATGTTGTGGAGAGGATAAAGATGAAGCATCATGTTTTTTCTTTTCCTTTGAAAGTTGAGTCTTGTCCAGTTTTATTAAATCAAAAAAAGTAATTACAAAATAACTCAAGAAAACCGATAAAAAGAAAATACAATTATAATTAAGAAAAGAACAAAAATACAGACTTGTAGCAAAATCCATAATAGACTGTATTTGGTAGGCAAATGACACATTCCCTAAAAGCAGCTGAGAAAAAGGTAGGAATAGAAACCTGATGAGTAAGAAAAATTTTAACCTATTTAAAGGCCAAGCAGAGAAATAAGCCAACCCATAGAAAATCTTCATACATTTGAAAAAAGATATGAAAAGGTTGAAAAGACTCGAGAAATTCAATTAGAATCATATAGAATGAGCTGTTGACATTAGTATTCATGAGAATAGGCATTCTTTAAGACCAGCAAAACAAAAGCTTCCAACCAGAATGAAGATATCAGAGCAATCGATTCAGAATAAAGGTTCACGAGGGATGAGAAATCAGTATCCCAGCGTACTGATATAACCGTATTAGATCATAAGAAGAAATTTAAAAAGAGCTCGAGAAATCCACCCACAAAAACATAAAAGACTCCTTCCCATGTACGAAGAATTTATAAAATTATTATAAACCCGAATCCAAATTCCGATGGCTTGAAATCGGTACACAGCAATATCTGATGAAATTTCACATTTGATTAATTCCTTCTACAACCTCTAGATATCATCATAGATCAAAGAAATATAAACATAAAAGTGTAATATTTGTAAAATGCTAGTTTAAGATGCATCTTAGCTAACTATAACTCTGAAATCCTTAACCAATAACGTTAGTGTTAAACCCACAAGTGGCCAGGAATCACGCCCAAGAAATAGAGCACGCAAAGAAGTGATGAGGGAGAGGGTGAACAGTAATGATGGACGGTGAGCATTTTTCTCCTCATGAAATGGTCTCCGAGATACCGTGATTATATGGTTACCTTTAAGCCCTTCTGTATAAAAGGATATAGGGGCATTGCAATAATTTATGTAATACGTGTGATTAGACTAGTAAACAATCATTAACAAAAGATAGCACGCTTATTTCACGTCGGCCTGTACTTGCTCGCTCTATGATCATGAGCAAGTTGCGTGAAGTGGGTATGGAAGTTCTTTGGCAAAGTATTTCAATGACTTCTCATATACCGGTACATTCTCCTTGTTTGTCGAGTAGTATGATGTTCTTTGTTCGGCCCTTCCTTTGGGAGTCTCTCGTTTGACCTTTATGTTATTTGACCTGCTAATTAGGCGAACGACTTGACAGAGCCCTATAACAATCTTTTGACTCAGGCATTAATTTTTTTGATTATCTGACTTGGCATGTTGATTGGTTCTGTCATATTTTGATTGGATAGCAACTTCGTTTGTTATGCTCTTCAGTTTTCCATTAAGATTCATGTTGTTATAATTTGTCAAACATGTTTAGTTCCTTGATTTTTTTTTTTTTGAAAACAACAATTGTGAAAAAAATAAGACAGTTAAATATTGCATTAAATGCAACTTTAATTCTTCAAATTAGCATTTAATAATTTAACTCTCTGAATTTTCATGCTCTACCACATAATAAATAGGCTGCCATCAGTGATCAGGGTTTCCTGTATTTCCCCTTGGTTCAAGGATTTTTTTTTGAAAACAGCAATTGTGAAATAAATAAAACAGTTTAATATTGCATTAAATGCAACTTTAATTCTTCAAATTAGCATTTAATAATTTAACTCCCTGAATTTTCGTGCTCTACCACACAATAAATAGGCTGCCATCAGTGATCAGGGTTTCCTGTATTTCCCCTTGGTTCAAGGCTTTGATCATTCTTTGCAACAAGTGCCTGAGGTGGGGGATAAGAAGAGCGTATTAGATTCCTCTCTAGGTTCATTTATTATCTGGTATGTAATTTTAGTTACTAGTAGATGATGTGACCACACAATCATGAGTGGTTAGTTTGTTGGTCATCATGTTTGTACCCAATAATGAGATAAGATCAATATTATCATCATTATTAATACATAATATTAGATTATGCTAAATTAATAATGACATCATCCAAAATTAATTATAATTAGCTCTAATAAAAAATATGAGATTTTTCTCAAAGTTTATTTATTGGTTTGTTTAACCACTTTATCCACAAGTGGATAATGTAATCACACAATCATGTGTGATATGTTGATCGAGCCTTATGTCTATACCTTATGGAGGGATAAGCTCAATATCATTTGTCATTAATAATGTCAGACTTTGTTGGATTAATCATGATATTATCCTATATTAACTATGATTAGCTCTAACAAATAATACATAATTCTTTTTCAAGTGCATTTATTATCTTCACCCATTGTTTTGACTAATAATGGATAGTGAGACCACATAATCACATGTGGTATGTTGATGAGGCCTCATGTCTGTACCTTATGATAGGACATGATTGATTTTATCTATCATTAATATTAGATAATGTCATATAAAGCTAAATTTATCATGATATTATCATACATTAATTAATATTAACTATAATATAAAACAACGAATTTATTTCATAATGAATTATTAGCTTGACTTGTCATTTCAACCACTAGAGGATAATATGACCACTTAATCATATATGATACATGGTAGTGCCTGACATGCCTAAAATATGTTACTTTTATTTACACATTTAATGCCTATTTTTAATGATATTGTAATTAATTGAAAGGTATTTTTGATATTTTTGGTTGTAGGTACACTAAATGGAGCAAGTGGAGCAAATGGAATAAAAATAGAGCAAGTTGGAGTCCAAGAAAGCAAAATGGCTAATGTTGACTTGGCGCCTATATGGTTCAATGAACGTGGACAAATTTTGAAAGTGTGGTTAAAGTAACTCTTGGTGATTTTGAGAGCTCTATTTAAAGATGCTTCTAAAGAGTCTAAGGGAGAGTCTTTTGGAAGAAGAGTTTTTAGGAGAGAGAGAGAAGGGTTTGGAAATTTTTGGAGGCTTGGAAATTCTTGGAGGCTTAAAGGATTTCCTTGATGGTTTGCTTCAATTTGAAGGAGAAGAGATGAAGTGAGAGATATCTTCTTCACTACAGTTCTAAGTGAGATTGGAGTAGAATTGTAAGGAGAGTGAGTAATTCAATGGAACTAGAAGGATTGCTTGAGAAGTAGTTTGATATAAGTTGTGTATTTTTTTATTTTACTTAATCTTGTTTTGTAAACTTATATTTATCTATAAATTCATGTGTTGTTGTGTCTTCCCCATAAGATTTGAATAGTTTCTTTTGACTTTCTCTCTGCAATGAGAAATAATTATGTGTAGGAATATAGTTTAGTAGAAGTACTTTTAGTTCCATAAATTGTGATGATTTAAACTCTATGCTTAATTTACTTATCGATCTAGTCAATTGATTTGTTAATATCTATTGTAAAACATAATGACCCAGAAGGGCTATGCTTTCCTCAACATAGTAAGAATCACATTTAGTCTTATGGATGAGAATGTAGTCCATGGGGTTAAGTGAAAATAAATAAGGAAATAAGTTTTGATCGACGTAAATTGGAGATATAGAGTGACAGACTAAAATTTCCAATTTTCTGGTCTCTCATCACATGGCTTGTTGCATCATACGCCTCAGAGCCCATGCTCGTACCTTAATTCTGATACAGGCTCATTACATTGCTCCTCTTTATTACATGTGAGTGTGTGTGTTCTTAGGCATGACTCCCTGCAAGAAAAATTGACCTAATATACTAATGTGCATGCAAAAACACGGTAAAGGTACAAGCACACAAAAAATAGGAGTAGAAAAAGGCACCTGACTATGACAACCAAGCCAACAAAGAAAAATAGTCAGGTTCCAAAATATACAACATAGCAGCCTAACCCTAGCATAGTACACAAACTAATAGAAAGTGTCCTAACTAGCATCTAAGTGCATAGGGTAAAGACTCCGGGTGCGTATGACTTTGACAGGGTCATCTCACCGGCCCTGTCCTAAAGATTCATGGGATCTAAAGAGAGTTACCCACAATGGATTTTTAAAATAATTGGCCTAATATATAGCCTAGCTTACTATTTACATAATTTTGAAATTATGACAAATATCATAAGTTGAAAACATATATATATTTTTTTTAGTTTTAAAAATAGGTTCACTAAATGCGAACCCGTAATATGCAAAATGTCTCAAGTTAGATCACATTGGATCTTTAGCACAATTATACTAGTGTTAATCTCAATGTGTTAACTCGCATTGCTTGTCAGAATCTACCTGACAAGTAACACTCGTCAAAGCATCATGACTGACACCGGATTACTCACCCATCAAGCCTGGCTCGCTATCAAGCACGTATGCAAATGTAAATGTAATAAGTCATGCACTAAATTGATGATGAGTATACCACAAAGGCATTGACTTGGGAGGCATTAGAATACTTTAGAGATGTTGACTCGAAGAATGGGGTATGCTAAGAAGGCAGTGACCTGAAAGGGTTGGGTATGTCGAGGCAAAAATGATCCAAAGGGAATAGGGCCACTATCTCAAGCAAGAACGCCAAGAAACTCACATCTGCTAAAAAAACTAATCAAAGTAAGTGTTATAAGGAGGCTTGGGTGGGAGTTGGCTCAAAGGATTGAGTGTACCAGAG
>NW_018242621.1:41156-43868 GCF_001263595.1 Phalaenopsis equestris
TTGATACACAAAAATAATATATTATTTTAAGTACCCTTTTTATGCGTATTTTTGGTGATGTTGCACTTTAAAGAAAGGTATTTTTGTGTTTTTGTTTTAGGTATACCATTTTTAGGCATTTGGAGCAAAAATGACAAAAGAAGCAAATTTTGGAGCAAAAATAGCTAAGTTTGGGATTTGGCACATGATGCGACAGGTGCGGCTTTTTCAAATTAAGACAGTTCGAGATGAATTTTGCACAAATTTTCAAAGGGACACTTGTTCTAAACACCTCATGGAGTGGTTCAATGCATCAAGACACTTTGGAAGGTTCTAATTTGAAGAGATTTGACTCTTTGATCAAAGAGGCACATATTTTGAATTCAAAGGTTTGACTTTTAAATTTTGGAGGGAAAATGAAATTCTTTTTAGAGAAGTCAGCCCAAAATAAAATCAAGTGGGAGAAGAACTTCAAGAGAGGGGCAAAAAAAGACAGGTGGCATGAGAACCAAGAGGGAGAGATAGAGAGAGAAAGTCAAGGGCTTGGAGATTGTCTTCTAGTGTTGTAAAAGGTGAGGGAAAGTGAGAGATTTCTTCTTCATTACACTTCTAAGAGAGAATTGAGAGTATTTCTAAAGAGAGAAAGACTTGGAGAGAACTTCTAGGGATTTTCTTGGGAAAGGTTGTGAGATAAGTTGTATTTTTCATTTCTTTTGTTTGTAAACTTATTTTTATATATGAAGTTCGTGTTTTATCGTGTCCTTCTCATGAATTCTGAGTAGTCTTATTTATCATTCTCCCTACTTTGAAGAAATGATTTTGTGAATAATTGATTTTATTTTTTATGGTTTTAAATGTAGATAATTTGTGATGATTTGAACTACGATCTTCATTTACTTTTTGATTTGGCCAATTGAATTGTTAAAATGTGTTGAGAAAAGGAGATATGATTTCTACAACAAAAAGAGAATTACATTTGATTTCATGGAAGAGTATGTCATCCATGGGATGGTGATGCAAATAAATATGGAGGTATACTTCGTTGGATTTAGAATTGGAAGATTTTAAGATGACAGATTAGAATCCTCAATTTGGTTCAAGTGATTGGAAACTAATGTGATCATGTTAGCTCTCAGGTGAGGGAGAAGTGGGAGCTCTGGAGTGACAGTCGGTATCCTCCCAGCCTAACCACGGAATTATGGATCAAACTCTGTATTAGTCAATGTTCTTTATAGCGCTCGGAAGAGGGTAGAGAATAGGATTGCTCCTATTTGCCACAAAATAGTTTTTAAATATATTTTTCAAATGATTTAAATTTCTTCAGAAGCCATGTTTTCATTGTAAAGGGAAATGGTGTTTTCTCATACTTAAACTTTTCGTCGACAAAAACCTTTGTTTTATTTCAGCAATTTTACTTTTGAAAGTTTAACATCTAGTTTAACTTAACTGTTGCATTCGTACATCTGCATATTTAGTAGCATTTCACTTGAGTAGTTTAACTTCAAACTTCATACTTTACTTTGTTTTTATTTTTATTTTTATTTAAGAATAGAATATTAATAATTAGCTTATATATATTTACAGTTTCCCTATAGTATCGATATCTAAGACTCCATTAGAGTCTTACATTACTTGAACGATACGTATACTTGCATTATATGTAGAAGGAATTGAGAGTTTAAAAGAGGTTTTAAAGATAAATTATTTTCGTTAAAGTTTCATTATTGTTTGGGTTACATTGCGTATTTATTATTAATTTAATCCTAAGTTTCCGCGCATCATGTTTTAGGCGTCGTTGCAGGGGAAGTAACGGAAAGTATTAGTTATTTTATTTTATTTTAAAAATATAAAAAAAGAGTATAGCATTTGTAGTTTAGTTTGAACATTTTCTTGTTTAACGGCCCGTTTGGGACAGCTTATAAGTGCGGCGGGGTTTTTGAAAATCCCCCCTAAAGATAAATTATTTTCGTTAAAGTTTCATTATTGTTTGGGTTACATTGCATATTTATTATTAATTTAATCATAAGTTTCCGCGCATCATGTTTTAGGCGCCGTTGCAGGGGAAGTAACGGAAAGTATTAGTTATTTTATTTTATTTTAAAAATATAAAAAAAGAGTATAGCATTTGTAGTTTAGTTTGCACATTTTCTTTTTTAAGTATGTTGCTTATCGGCCCGTTTGGGACAGCTTATAAGTGCGGCGGGTTTTTGAAAACTCCGTCGTACTGTTTGTTTTGCACATTTTACCTGATTATATGAAAACGATGTTTTTTACTTTGAGAATACCTGATGGCAGATTATACCCCGCGATCAGTGTTTTGAACGCCGGTTGTATATAAATTTTACGCGCCTGCCCCCTCACGACCCCGCTTCCTGCATCGTGACCTAAAAATTTCTTCCGCCGAAAGAAGCCTCCGCACGCTCAAGAATCGGACCTCTGAACTCCTCTTCCGCCGAAGGAAGCCTCCGCAAGCTCGATTCGGACCTCAGAACTCCCGATAGCTGAGAGCCGCTCCTACCTCCTCCACCGAAGAAAGCCTGCTCCACCAAAAGAAGTCGCTCCTACCTCCCTCCTCTGAGATTCTTCTCTTCTTCCCTCTTTTATTCTTTTTCTGAGATTCTCATCCCCCGATCTTAGTCTGCCCTAGCTCGCGACTCCATAGCCTCTCCATAGCCACTCCCTGCTTCTGTTCGGCGTCCTGCTCTTCCTCCGCAAGCTTCTTCTTCCACATTT
>NW_018242621.1:45296-53558 GCF_001263595.1 Phalaenopsis equestris
TTATGAAGCCTGAGAAAGATTTAAAGATCTCCTTAGGAAGTGTCCACACCATGCGTTGCCAGATTGGTTAATAATTTAAACTTTTATAATGGATTGGTTGGATCTCTTAGATCGATAATTGATGTTATTGTTGGTAGATCATTAATGTCAAAACCATTCAATAAAGCTTATTCTTTAATTGAAGAGATGACTCCTAATAATTTTTAATGGCCCTCTGAAAGGGCAAATCAAAAAAAGAGTAGCTAGTATTCATGATTCTGATGCAATATTTATGTTAGCTGCCCAAATAACTGTTATATTAAAGAAGATAGATCATTACAAAATGAATTATTCTCAGACATCACATGTGCTTGAGGAAAACTCATTTGGAAAAATGATAAAATCTCAATCTTCTTATGAGACCTTAAATGCAATAAATAATCGTTCTAATAATCCTTATACCAATTATTATAATCTTGGTTGGAAGAATCATCTAAAATTTAGTTGAAGTAATAATAACTCGAATGCTGCAAATCCACAATGGGGAAACAATGTTGTGAACCAAGTTGAAAGTTCCAAAAATCAAGGAAATCAAGCTTATAAACCTTATTACCCCCCAGAATTTAATAATTTGCAAAGTAAGGAGAAAAAGTTATTAATGGAAGAATTGATAGTACACATGGGAAGTCAATTACAGAGTCAAGGAGCTGCATTCAGAGACATGAAAAATCAAATTGGATGTATTGCTACTACACTTAGTAATAGACCTTCAGGAACATTGCTTAGTAATGTTGAAGTAAATCCTAAGGATCAGAACAAGGAGCAAATTAAAGCTATTCAACTGAGAAGTGGAAAAGAATCAAAAGAAAGAGTTCAAGGAGAAGTTGAAATATAAAAAGATAAGGTGGAAAATAAAAATTCTGGTGAAGATTTTCATTGTGAGTCAGAAAGTCCTATTAAACCAATGAAAATTACTGTAGAAAGACCACCACCTCCATTTCCTTAAAGATTGAAGCAGAAGTATAGAGATAATCAATTTTTGAAATTTTTGGAAAATTTGAGGAAATTGACGATAAGATAACATTCCATTTGTTAAATCTTTGTAACAAATGTCAAACTATGTGAAGTTCATGAAGGATATACTCAATAAGAAAATGAAGTTTATAGATAATGAGACTGTTGCACTCCGTGAAGAGTGTAGCGCTATAATTCAGAAAAGGTTTCCTGAAAAACTTAAAGAACCTGGAAGCTTTACAATTTCTTGTGCTATTGATGAATGATTTATGGTAAGGCTTTATGTGATTTAAGAGCCAGTATTAATCTTATGTCGTTATCAATTTTCAGAAGGTTGGGCTTGGGAGATATTTGACCAACGAGTGTAACTCCTTCAATTAGTGATTGTTCGATTACATATCCTAAAGGAGTTATAGAAGATGTTTTAGTAAAGATTGATAAATTTATCTTTCCTGTGAACTTTATTGTATTAGATATGGAGGAAGATAAATAAATTCTTATTATTTTAGGAAGACCATTCTTAGCCACTGGAAGATCTTTGATAGATGTGCAAAAATGAGAACTAACTATGAGAGTTAGTGATCAAGATGTTTCATTTAATATTGCAAAAATAAAATCAATGAGATACCCTGCAAAAGAACAATAGATCGAATGCTTCAGAATGGGTATTAATGAGTATTTAAGCCATGAATATTTCAAAAAGACATATGAAAGCAAATTTGAAAAATATCAAGATGATGATAAAATCTAAGATAAAATCCAAGATGAGTCTATGAAAGTGAGTACGAAAATCCAAGATGAGTCTACGAAAGTAAGTACGGAAGAACTAAAATATGTTTAGGAAAAAATTTGAAATGTTAGATCCTGCAGAAAATTACAATAATTTGATTTCATCTATTAAGAAACTCCTGAATTAGAATTGAAAATACTTCCTACACATTTGAAGTATGCATTCTTAGAAGATTCATCTACACTACTTGTCATAGTATTTTCAGAACTAACTGATGCGCAAGAACAACAATTGTTAGAAACTTTGAAAAGATATAAGAAAGCCTTTGGATGAACATTATCTAATATTAAAGGAATCAGTCCTTCAATCTGTATGCATAGAATTTTATTGGAAGATCAACATTAGTCAAGAACTAATCCTTAAAGGAGATTGAATCCTATGATGAAAGAAGTGGTTAAGAAAGAAATTATAAAATGGTTAGATGCGGTAATAATATATCCTATTTCAGACAGTGCTTAGGTGAGTCCAATTCATTGTGTTCAGAAGAAAGGAGGTGTAACTGTAGTGACAAATGAGCATAATGAATTAATATCAATAAGACAAGTCACTGGATGACGAATTTGCATAGATTATAGAAAATTAAATTTTACCACTCGGAAGGATCATTTTTCTTTACCCTTTTTGGACCAGATGTTGGATATATTGGTTGGGCACAAATATTTTTATTTTTTAGATGGATATACAGGTTATCACAAAAATCTTTGTGGGAGGCAACCCATATGTATCGTTGTTTACTTTGATTTTTGAGTTTTTTTTTTAAATCATATATGTAAGTTTATGTTTTTATGACCCTTTCTAGATCAAATATTGGGCCAGATGTTGAAGTTACTTTCAGATAGTGCATGGGTTAGTCCAATTCACTGCATTCCTAAGAAAAGAGGAGTAATTGTGACTGTGAATGAACATAATGAGTTAATACCTACTAGACAAGTCACAGGGTGTTGAATATGCATTGATTATAGAAAATTAAATATTGCCACTGGGAAATATCATTTTCCATTACCCTTTCTAGATCAAATATTAGATAGACTAGCTGGGCATAAATACTTTTATTTTCTGAATGGATATACTGGTTATCACCAAATATAAATAACTTCTGAGGATCAAGAGAAAACAAATTTTACCAGTCTGCATGGTACATTTGCTTTTATAAGAATGTCTTTTGGTTTATGTAATGCATCTGCTACATTTCAAAGATGTATGATGGCAATTTTTTTTTATTTAATTGAAAAAGAGATTGTAGTATTTATGAATGATTTTTCAGAGTTTGGAACTTCATTTAACTCATGTTTAGAACATTTATCAAAAGTTCTTAAGCGCTGTGATGAAACAAATTTAGTCCTTAATTGGGAGAAATGCTAATTTATGGTAGTAGGAGGATTTAGATTAGGACATAAAATATCAGAAAATAGTATGGAAGAAAATGATATGGAAGTAGATCCTGCTAAAATTCAAGATATCGCTAATTTACCTTATCCAACAAATGTAAGAAAAAATAGGAGTTTTTTATGGCATGCTGGATGCTACAGATGATATATTAAAAACTCTTCAAAAATTGCTAAGCCATTATGCCATTTACTGGAGAAAGATGCAATTTTCAATTTTTACAAAGAGTGCATAAAAGCTTTTGAGTTATTAAAAGAAAAATTAGTCACTGCACCAATTATAGTTTCACTAGATTGGGGAAAACCTTTTGAACTGATGTTCGATGCTAATGATTATGCTATTGGAGTTGTTTTAGGATAAAGATATGATAAAATTTTTAAAGTAATCTATTATTCTAGTAAAACTCTTAATGAAACTCAAATTAATTATACAACAACTGAAAAAGAGTTATTAGCAATGGTATATGCCTTTGTATATGCCTTTGATATGCCTTTGAATTTAGATCATATTTAATTTTGACTTATTGCGTAGTGCATACAGATCATTTGTTATTAAGTACTTAATGAAAAAAAAGGATGTTAAACGAAGACTTATAAGATGGATTCTTCTTTTGCAAGAATTTGACTTTGAAATAGTAGATAGGAAGGGAACTGAAAATCAAATAGCTGATCATTTGTCCAGGCTTGAGTTAGAAAAACCACTCTACTGAAAAAGAAATTAATCAACATTTTCCAGATGAAAAATTATTCAATATTAATGAGTGGCGGGTTTCGTGGTATGCCGACATTGTGAACATTCTTGTTAATGATATTATACCCTATGGAGTGACATACCAACATAAGAAGAAATTTATTTCTGAAGCTGAGACTTATGTTTGGGATGACCCATTGTTATATAAATAAGGAATGGATCTGATTATTCGAAGATGTGTACCTTTAGAAGAGACTTATGAAATTATCCAAAAATGTCATAGTTCTGATTTTGGGGGACATTTTGGTGTTGATAAAACAACAGACAAAATTTTACAATATGGATTATATTGGCCTACTATCATTTAAGATGTTAATGTTTATATTAAAACTTGTGATAGATGTCAATGAGTAGGTAATATTTCAAAAATAAATGAGATGCCTCTCAATTATATGTTAAAAGTTGAAATATTTGATGTTTAGGGATTAGATTTCATGGGACCGTTTATACCATCTTTCAGAAATTTATACATATTGTTAGCAGTAGACTATGTAGCCAAATGAATAGAAGTTGTTGTTTTACCTCGATGTGATGCTCAACGTGTTGCAAAATTTTTGAAAATAAACATTGTAGATTTGGGATGTCGAGAGTTATCATAACTGCTGGGGGAAGTCATTTCAGAAATGTCATAATGGAGAAATTATTAAAGAAATATCATATAAATCATAGAATTCCTACTACTTATCATCCTCAAAAAAGTGGTTTGGCTGAATTATCCAATCATAAAATTAAAAGAATTATGGAAAAATTTGTGAATCCAACAAAAATTGATTGGTCATTCAAACTTGACTATGCTTTGTGGGCTTATAGGACTGCATACAGAACTCCTATAGGAATGTCCCCATATAGGCTAATATTTGGGAAACCTTGTCACTTACCAGTTGAACTTGAGCATAAAGCATATTGGGTGATTAAAAAGTTCAATTATAATTTGAAAGATGCTAGTGAGAAAAGATTATTGTAATTAAATGAGCTTGAAGAGATAAGAAATGAATCTTACAAAATTGATAAGATTTACAAAGAAAAGATGAAGATGTGGCATGATCGAAGGAATCTTATTAAAAAATTTTAGCCAGGCCAACAAGTTTTGCTATATAATTTAAGGTTAAGATTATTTCCAGGCAAACTTAAGTTTTGGTGGATGGGCCCATTTGTTGTGATAAAATTTTATCCTTAAGGTGTTGTGGATATTAAAGATCCTAAAACTGAGGAAGTATTTAAATTGAAGGGGCATAGAATGAAACCTTATTTAGTAGGGGATCAACATAAATTTAACAATCGAATGATGTTGGGTCAACCAGAATAAGCACTGGTTACGTCGGGCTGACGACGTTAAACCAAGCGCTTTGTGGGAGGTAACCCATAGTTATAAGTGTGTTTTACTTTGAATGTTGTTTGTGTGTGATTAAGAAAATTAAGGGTAGTATTTTTTAGATTGTTATGTGTTAGTATTGATTTTAAGACTTTATTTAGTGATCTATACATGCTAAAATGTGAATTTTGACGTTAAGTTGACTGGTGCAAAATTGAACACTGACGCTTAAGCGCCAATATTCGACACTTAAGCGTGTGAGTTAAAAACCATGTGTAAAATTCAGATTCTAGAAGGTTTAACCGCCAAGTGGTTGACTAAAACATGCCAAGGCAGTTTTAGGTCGTGTCTAGGAATTACTAAAGAAATTTAGGCCTATAAATAGAAGGGTTTTGTGAAGGAATTTCACCCCAGATTATTTTTAGCCCTAAAAGTCTCTAAGAGAAAGAGAGATTTTGAGAAGATTTCTCTCATGGGAGATGGATTTAAAGAAGAAGGAAGTGACCATGAAGAAAAGATTCATTATTTAAAGTGCACAAGAGATGTATAACGGATTACTAGAGAAATTTAGGCCTATAAATAGAAGGGTTTTGTGAAGGAATTTCGCCCCAAGTTATTTGTAGCCCTAAATATTTGTAGCCCTAAAAGTCTAAGAGAGAGAGAGATTTTGAGAAAATATCTTCATGGGAGATGGATTTGAAGAAGAAAGAAGAGTTTCATTAGTCAAAGTTCACAAGAAAGATTCATTATTTAAAGTGAACAAGAGATGTATAACGGTTTCTTAGCCGTTAGTATTGAAGGAATATCGGAAAAAGATCAACAAAATTGAGACTATCATGGCTTTACTTGAGATAAAGGTAATTGAGATTCATGCACATCTAGAGCATATTAGATGGCAATTGAAGATGTATCTTAAAAAGAAATTGATAAAAGAAGATAGTATCAGAGCTCGTCACCACCGACCATTTTATCAGCTTTATATTTTGATTGCCCAAGGAGAGACTAATAAAAGACCGAAATTTGTCCCAACAAATGAAGAATGAAGTTAAGTTCAGTGTTAAAGTTTGTTTGTTAGGAGTTGTTGTTTAATGTGTTAAGTGTTAAATACTGTTTTTTTTAGTTTATGTTAGTTTGTTTAGTGTTTGTATTTAGAAAGATTTTCTCATCTAAGACTATTTTGAGTGAGAATTAAGTGTTATATGTATTTGTACTCGTTTGTGAATGAATATAAGTGTTTGTTTTTGTGAATATTTGTGTTATTTTTAGCCACTCAATTGAGAAAAAGGATTCATGTACGAATGAGTTATATTAGAGAATTTTAAGAAAAAGGAGAGTTAAGGGAGAAGAAAGTAGTCATTTAAGTGTTATGAGACCATTTAGGGGTGGTACACTTAGGCTATAAGTGCATTTTACTTACAATCAAAAATATCAAAAATAGTGCACTGGCGCCTAAGCGCCACATTCTTGCACTTACGTGCGATGTAACCCGAGAGGCAGTCGCCTAAGCGCCACTTATCCGGGCTTAAGTGTCGGTTCACGAACGGTTAAAAGTGAAAAATAAGCCAAAAAAATCACCATTTTTACTCTCATCGTCACCTTCAACCTCTCGAGTTTGCGATTTGAAAGTCTAGGGTAAGCCATTTCGTGCAGATTTCTTGGTGGAATTGAGAAAAATTTGCTAGATTTGGATTTCTTGAGGTAAGAGCTTCACGTCTATGTAAAAATTTTGAATTTTTACCATGTATTTTGAGTACATTTGGAAGAACCTGAAAATCACTATTCAGGATGAAAAATGAAGAAAAAATCTATGGAAATTGCATAAAAAGTGTACTGCATGCTTATAGGAGTTAAGTTTAGTAGATTATACTTGATTTTTGAAGTTATTGTGGAATTGTATGAAATTTGTAGAATGGCACCAAGAATAAAGAGGAGTAATGGAAAAATCCACTTTGATTCGAGCAAATTTGTGAGTTTGAAAGCTCAAGATAGATACAGTGATGCTCTGTAATCACAAAAACTTATCTAGGAGCGATGTTTCAAGAATCCAGGTGGATCCATAGAAGATCTGATAGTTCGCCGACAATGGAAATGATTCTGCTATTTTTCTGTTGCGGATGTTATTTCTGTAGTTAGGGAGTTTTATGAAAACCTTTCTGAGGCTGAAGATGATCAAGTCATGGTTAGAGGAAAATTGGTACCTTTTTCACCGGAGGTGGTCATAATCAGTATGTTTTACCATCTACCACCTGATACTTTGTGCTTTTTATGCAAACTATAGTCCTACTAAGATGAAGCTAGAATAGATTATTTCATATTTGATTGTTGTAAGAGGGCTCTGGAAAATTTCAAATTAAAGAAGAGTCAATTTTTCCACCTCAAAGTTAAGTGCACCTTCGAAGGCATGGCAATATTTTATTTCAGCCTATCTATTACCGACAATTCATTTAAGTGAAGTTACCAAGGAGAGAGCAACGTTGAACTATTTTATTCAGGAAGGCAAGCTCATCAATATTGGAGCTTTGATCTATCAGATTATCATCAGTTTTGCCACTGTCGTTACTACTGCAGGTCTGGAATTTGCTTCCTTGATATTTTCTTTGTGTGAGCAGGCTGGAGTAAGATATGATAGCTGAGAGGAAGTAATTTTGCCCCTAAAGCCAATTACCAGTGTTAATGTAAAGTCGTATTCGAAGCATTCTTTTTTTGGTTGGAGAGGGGGATTTTCAAGGAGTTATGGAATGGCAACGTCTACTGCTTCTACCTCTGTTGCTTCTACATCTAGACCATCTACCTTGCGAGCTTCAACTTCTAGAGGTGAGTCTACGAAAACTCAAAGTCAATTATTACAGAGGATGATGTACAATATCAACTATACCGCAGATAAGGTAAGAAATTTAGAAAGTTTTTTAGATCATATTGATGGGTATAATAGAAGAAAAAGTGATTATGAAGAGAAATTTCATTCATCTCTGGAAAACCTCATTAGGGGTAACCAAGGAGTGCAATTTCCTCCATATCCTAGATACCCTGA
>NW_018242621.1:54143-55907 GCF_001263595.1 Phalaenopsis equestris
ACTTTATTTGTTCTCAAATGTGCTACAAGTGAATTTGATTTGAAAAGAAAAATGATCATGTATATGAAGTTATATTAGGGAAGTAAAATTTGATTAAGAAATTAGTAAGAAAATTTAGCTAAAATTCTGAGTAATGAAGAAAAACATTCAAGTAAAAATTTTTAGTGTAGAAAATGCTAAATATAGTGTAACTATCTTTAGTAAGAAAAATTATATTTTTAAAAAATTTAGAAATTTACACTTTTCTTTTTAATACTTAAATTTCTTTTATTAAAAATAATTTTCAAAATTATTATTATATTTATAAATTAAAGATTTATATCGGGGTTTTGTTTTAGGAAAGGAGAAGTGGAATTCAAAATCATTAAAGGTCTATCCAGATATAGTAATCCTTGCCTGAAAAAAAAAAGAAAAATAAAAAGAAAAACAAAAAGAAAAATAAAAAGAAGAGAAAAAGAAAAAAAAAAGGGGAAGCTCTATCATTAGTGCCTAATCAAAAATTGGTTCCTCTGAGGATTAGTGGTTAATCAAAAATTGGTTCCACATTTGAACTTTTTAAAGTATAAGACTTGAGAAACTCTTAAGATTAGTGATATAATATGGTAAGTAAAATTATTTTTAAGAAAAATTTTTAAGTGAAGATAATAAAAGGACTAAATTCTAAATTTGGAAAATCTACAATATTTCTGAATTAGATAGAAACTAATATTTTCAGAAACTCATATTTTCATATTTCTTAATATTAAAAATTTCTAAATTTTATGTTGGTCTCATTTACTAAATTTTTTTCAGAACTGGACTACTATATTTCTCAATCTAAATTTTAGTAACTCCTAAAGAAACTCATATACATATTATACTTATTTGGTTTTTAAAGATTGAAGTGTCACTTGAAGACAAGTAACATTTTAAGTTTGGGGGATTTTAATACACTTAAAATATATAGTATTTTTAGACATATTTTTATACTTATTTTTGAGATATTGTGCTTTAATGTAAGGTATTTGTGGATCTTTCATGTATAAGTAAAAAAGGTAAAAAATGTTAAAAGGAGTGAAAAATGATCAAATTTGGAGCAAAAATGTGAAAATTGTGCTAAAGTGTTTTGGTGCCTAAGGCTTGAGGCCTCGCGCTTAAGCGCCTGAGGAAGTTATGTGACGGTTTACTTCATTTTTCCAAATTTTTAACGGACATTTAAGGCGTCTATTGGCTAAAGAGGGGGGGTATGTCCACTAGAAACAAAAATATGGTTAGAAAACTTGTGAAAGGAGGCATCCTTCGGAGAATACATCGAATTTAGACACATTTTGAAGAGTTATCAAGACACCTCTTTGAGATTTATAAAAGAAGGAAGTTGAGACTTTTTGAATTGTGCTTGAAAGTTCTGAAAAGTGTTGGAAAGGGGGAGTTTTGAGAGGTAATTTTTGAGAGATTTTCAGGCACCACAAATTTAATTTATCCTTTTTGTTTTTAGTTTTATTGTGAGAGTTAAGAGTGTTGTAAAAGAAAAGAGATTCAAAGGAACTTCAAAAGTTTGGTGGAGGATTTAAAATAAGTTTTTATTATTTATTTTTAAACTACTTTTGATTTTAATTGAGACTTCTTGTTGGTTTAACAATGATTTCTACTTTTAAACTAAAATGTGATTTGTTTTCTCCATGGATTCTAAGTAGTTTCCTTTATCTTTCTCCTTAAAATGATAAGAAATTAAAAGTGTTTGATAGAAGTTGTGGAGAGTATTGATCTTTAATGTTGGAAGAAGTT
>NW_018242621.1:55985-58125 GCF_001263595.1 Phalaenopsis equestris
ATTTAGGCCCTTCAACAATCTGTATGTGCACTACCAGCCTATAGAAAATATTCAGGAGGACGAGAGTGAAGAAGATGTTTAAAGATGAGTTAAGCACAGAATGTTTTGTCTAATATTGTTTGTTTTAGTTTGTTATGTTAGATTATCTTTACTTTCTATTTTTGCACTATATATGTTTATTGCTTTGAAGTTTGATGTTTAGATTTCAGTGTTAGGACGTTGATTTTTTGTAGAACACTAAAGTTGTTATGTATTGGTTTGAAAAATGTTAGTTTGTAATAACGCTAATTTCATATATAAATATAATTTGTGTGTTGTTTATGAAAATTTGGTGTTATTTTGATGTTTAATTATACTTAGAAATGTTTACTTGAGCCAAACAAAGGTTGATGTAAAGCGGTACAGAGTAGATTTCCATAGAAATCGAGATTTGGCAAAAATATGCTCTGGTGCATTATGTGCGAACTTACATAGCCTTGGTGCATGATGCGCCAAAGGTCCGAACATGCCAAATTGTCTAAATACCCCGCAAAATTGCACGTAAACCTCCATTTTTTCCACTTTGTCGTCTTCCATCTCCAACCTTTAGTCTAGGGCATCACATTGTGGGCTAAGGAGAAGGATTTAGAGGCCAAAAATCATAGATTTCATCTTTTCTTGGTAAGAGCTTCACTTTAACTTAGAAATTTTTTATTTTCACCATGGATTTTGGGAGATTCAAAAAATGGGATTTTTGATGAAAATGCTTGAAGAAAACTCATGGTGAAAAGTTTCTTACTAAATAATCTTTCTTAGGGAGTTAGATTTACGATTTCGTAATTTATTTGGATTTTCGTAGAATCTCTGATGGCTCCCCTCACAAAAAGAGGAAGAACGTCGGGCGAATTTGATGCTCAAAAGTTTGTTAATTTCAAGGCCCAACACTATTAAAATACACAAATTAAGACCCAAATATTGATCCAGGAAAGGGCGTTTGCGAGCCCGGGAGGCGAGGTTGAAAGGTTGATTCTCTCCAAATATTGGGAGTGATTTTTCTACTTGATTTTTCTACTTCACTGCTGTAGCAATCGTCCCGATGGTTCGAGAGTTCTACACCAACCTAAGTTTGACTACGGAAGATCATATTTTGGTGAGAGGTACGTAAGTTGAGTTTACCTCCAAAAGGATTAATGTGTTATATGGGCTGAGGAATGTCTTCCATGATGAATATGCTGCTTTTGTTATCACTGATTCATCACTGGAAGAAGTCATTTCCTTTTTGACTGATGGAAGAGGGGAGTGGAAGATAAAGAATAACAAAAAAGTTAACTTTCCCGCTTCCATGTTGACGATTCAGTCCAAAGTATGGCATCACTTCATCTACGCCAGACTCTTACCTACAAATCATCTCGCTGATGTTACAAAGGATCGAGCTATGTTAAACTATTGCATTCAGAACATGAAGATAATAGACGTTGGTGCGCTTATATTTCATCACACTCGGAGTATTGCTAGTAGTTCTACTGCTGGAGGCTTGGGATATCCTGCTCTGATTTTCACTTTATATGAACAATCAGGAGTTGAATCCCATAGAAATGAAGAGAGATTACAGCCTCAAAATCCAATTGGGAGGCACATGATTCAAAGAGTAGAATCGTTTGTTGAGTCTAGAAGTGGAAGAAGGGATAGGCCCTCTACATCTGCTGCAGAGGCATCTACTTCTAGTTCTACATCATTGGAAGGTATTATGGACTAGCTCATGATTCAACAATATGATATCATGAATATACAGACTTAGTTGGGTGAGATAGAAGCAAGTAATGCATGTAATGATGAATATCAGCAGAGGAGAGTTCAGCATGATATAGATTTTCAAAATGTTATGGTTAGACACTTCATGGGTGAACCTAATGTGAGCTTTTTTGCATGCCCCAGTTTTGTTCCCTTTTCTCCCATTCGTGATGAAGATGAAGGCAATAGAAGACGAAGAAGATGATTATGATGATGGTGAGGAAGGAGATGAGAACATATAGTTTATGTTGACCTCATTTTTGGTTGAGGTCTAGAAAACTTCTTTAGTAGCCTAGGTCTAGCCATAGAACTTTCCTATTGACTAGTCTTAGAAAATTAGAAAAGGTACCCCACCATTAGAAATTCAAAA
>NW_018242621.1:58581-61488 GCF_001263595.1 Phalaenopsis equestris
TTAACATGGCATGGGATATCAAGATTTAACTTTAAATGACTATAGTTATGTCTATAAATATTATAGTAAATTTAAGTAAATTTTTTTAATAATAAAGGTCAATTCTAAAGTTAATGATATTTGTTATGATATGATAAGACTATATTTTTCTATTTTAAGTAAAAGAAAATTTCATTTTTGAAGTGTTAAGAATTTTAGAGTTTCATGTAAGAAGAAAGGAATGAGGCTTTATGAAAAATCATAAACTAGTATGACTTTATTAAGTAAGGAGAGGTGTGGAGTTTTAACTTTGAGGAGAAGATAGTGAAGTTCAAAACTATTAAAGGTTATTCAGATATAGTAATCCTCACTTGAAAAAGGAAAAGGAAAAAAAGGGGGATTAAAAAGATTCTAAAAGAAAAAGAAAAGAAAAATAAAAGGAAAAGAAAAAAAATGGGTGAGGAGAAGCTTGAGAAGATGCCTAATAAAAAATTGGCTTCACTTGAATCAACTTAAGGAAGGAGCTTTATTACACTTTCAAAACATGTATTGAAAGTATTAGTAGCATTCCTAGTAAAGTTTTCATGAAGTTCATTTTCATGTGAATGTTCTAAATGTTCTTAGTATGACAAATTGCAATTCTTCTTGAAATAAATAGAGATTCAGAAATCTTAAATTTGATTACTAGATATTCCTAGACTTGGAGATTGAACCTAAGTTATTAAAGGTTTTTCTTAATTTTTTATGTTCTATTTATTGAACTAAAGTATAAAAGTGATAAGTTAATCTCTAATTAAAGTCATATGTTTTTATGTAATAAAAGTGTCACTTGAAAACAAGTAACATTTAAGTTTGGGTGATTTTGATACAAAAAAATAATATATTGTTTTAAGTACACTTTTTATGTTTATTTTTTGTGATATTACACTTTAAAGAAATGTATTTTTTGTGCTTTTGTTGCAAGTATACCATTTTTAGGCATTTGAAGCAAAAGTGGCAAAATGAGCAAAATTTAGAGCAAAAATAGCCAATTTTGGCGCATGATGCACCAAAATCCAAAGCAATAATGCATGATGCGTCATGTTACTTTTTCAAATTAAGAAGATTCGAGAATAATTTTGCGTGAATTTTCAAAAGGACACTTGTTCTAAACACTTCATGGTGTGATTCAATGCATCTAGACACTTTGGAAGATACTAATTTGAAGGGATTTGACTCTTGGATGAAAAGGGCATCTTTTGAATTCAAAGGTTTAATTTTGAATTTTGGAGGGAAATCAAAATTCTTTTCAGAGGTGGCAGCCCAAAATAAAATCAAGTGGGAGAAGAACAAGTGGGAGAAGAACTAAAAAATATAGGGGGTGGTGTGTGTTTAGAGTCTTTGGAGGAGAAAGAAAAAGGAGAGGATAGGGTTAGGTTTTGTGTGTGGAGAAGATTCTCTTCTAGAGTTGTAAGAGGAGAGGGAAGGTGAGAGATTTTTTCTTCATTACACTTCTAAGAGAGAATTGAGAGTGCTTGTAAAGAGAGAAAGGCTTAGAGAGAACTTTTAGGGATTTGCTTGGGAAGGATTGTGAGATAAGTTATATTTTTCATTTCTTTTGTTTGTAAACTTGTTTTTATATATGAAGTTCTTGTTTTATCATATCCTTCTCATGAATTCTGAGTAGTCATCTTTATCCTTCTCCCTACTTTGAATAAATGGTTTTACGAAGAATTAATTTTGTTTTCTACGGTTTTAAAAGTAGATAATTTGTGATTATTTGAACTCTGATCTTCATTTACTTTTTGATATGGCCAATTGAATTATTAAAATATGTTGAGAAACATATGTTCTAAAAAAGGGATAAGATTTCTACAACGAATGGAGAATCACATTTGATTTCAAGGGAGAGTGTGTCACCCATGGGATTGGGTGCAAATAAATAGAGAAATATACTTCGTTGGATGTAAAATTAAAAGATTTTAAGGTGACAGATTAGAATCCTCAATTTGGCTTAGTTGATTGGAAACTATGTCAGCATGTCAGCCCTGAAGTACGGAAGTAGTGGGAGCTCTAGAGTGACAGCCGGTATCCTCCCATCCTAACCATGGGATTAGGGACCAAACTCTGGATTAGAATATGTTCTTTATAGCACTCGGAAGAGGGTAAAGAATAGAACTGCTCCTATTTGGCACAAAATAGTTTTTAAATATATTTTTTAAATGATTTCAATTTCTTCACAAGTCGTATTTTCATTATAAAGGGGAAGAGTGTTTTCTCATACTTGAACTTTTCGTCAACAAAAACCTATGTTTTATTTCAGCAATTTTACTTTTGAAAGTTTAGCATTTGGTTTAACTTAACTGTTGTAGTCGTACATCTGCATATTTAGTAGCATTTCACTTGAGTAGTTTAACTTCAAATTTTGTACTTTACTTTGTTTCTATTTTTATTTTAACTTAAGAGTAGAATATTAATAGCTAGCTTATATATATTTCCAGCTTCTCTGTGGGATCGATATCTAGGACTCTATGAGAGCTTTGTATTACTTGAACGATACGTATACTTGTCTTATATGTAGAAGGGAATTGGGAGTTTAAAAGAGGTTTCAAAGATAAATTATTTTCATTAAAGTTACATTATTGTTTGGTTTACATTGCATATTTATTATTTAAGTTAATCCCAAGTTTTCGCGCATCAGGTATGCATAGTATAGATCCAAAAGTTTAAGTATATCGAAGCAAAAATGTAAAAGGGTTGGGTATGTCGAGGCAATAGTGAACAAAATGATTGGCTATGTTGAGGCAGTTGATCTCGACTGTTTAAATGCAATAGTATAACAATCTATGCAATAATATTATTCACTTATTTTTCCTACTTTGCAACAGCACCAAAAACTTGATCCTGAGAAAATAGGAATTTGACTTTTTAATATATATATATACAACA
>NW_018242621.1:61594-61810 GCF_001263595.1 Phalaenopsis equestris
ATATATATATATATTGGGATACTACACAAGTATACATATCGTTATCAACTAATATAGAACTTTTTGATTAAGCCCCGAATATCAAAGGAGTGCTCACAATATACACTTCTAAATAACAAACTTTTTATTTCAAAAAGACAATTACTTAAACTATAGATATTTTTACAACAATTAAAATTTATTTTTTTGTATTTTTGATATTTTGACAAAACAGAA
>NW_018242622.1:0-748 GCF_001263595.1 Phalaenopsis equestris
TTTGTACTATTTGAGAATTATTTTCGAACAGTTACAAGAATTCAACCTTAAAATGAATCCCCTAAGGTGTACATTCGGTGTGACTTCTGGGAAATTTTTGGGTCTGTTGTTCGCCACTGCAGGATTGAGATTGACCAGGGAAAAATTAAAGCTATCTTGGAAATGCCACCCCCTAAAAATTTAAAATAATTACAATTTTTTTAAGGGAGGCTGGCGTATTTAAGGCACTTTATCTCTAACTTGTCAGGTAAGTGTCAACATTTTTCTGCGTTGACTAAGAAAGATGCAAAGTTTATTTGGGATGATAAATGTCATTCTGCTTTTGAGAGCATTAAACATTACCTAACGACACCTTCTGTCTTGACATCGTCCATTTCGGGTAGACCTTTAATACTTTATACCGCAATTTTGGATGACTCCCTTGGAGCCTTGCTAGCCCAATTCAACGATAAGGGTAAAGAAAATGCCCTTTACTACTTAAGCTATCGTTGGATTCCAACGGAAGTGAGATATCGTCCGATTGAGAAACATTGTTTGGGCTTAATCTTCACAGTGCAAAAGTTCCGTCATTATATGCTTTCTCACAAAGTTAAGCTTATCTCGAAGTTTAATCCTTTGTAATATCTAATGACCAGATCGACGCTTTATGGTAGGTTAGTGAGGTGGGCCATGGTATTATTATAATTTGATATAACTTTTATTCTACTCCGAGCTGTGTGACAGCGACTTTATATATGCTTAAAAATAT
>NW_018242623.1:0-2757 GCF_001263595.1 Phalaenopsis equestris
AATTTACAGGCATATTAAACAATTCTAATGTATTTGCACATCTAACACATAAATTTTAATATTTACATCATCCGGATGCATCATCAACAAATGTACATCATCCGATATGAATTTTAAGATATGATATGAATTTTGAGGGTAATTTTTTAGCATGAAACATTCAAATTTTGACTAAAAGTCATTCTGATCTTAGATTTTAGCAAACTTATGGTGAATCTTCATAGATCAACTAGACTGACCAAATGGTACCAAATTCTATCAATTCCAAGTCAAAACAAGGCCATATCAAGCCATCAAACCACTTTTAGAACCTTTACGAGCAAAATTGGATGGTCAGATTGATTTTGAATTAGGCATGGTTATAGTCAAATTAAGTGTCTTTGCGAGAAGAATCCAATGAATTTAAGATTGCTCGATTCTGACATTAATAAGACACTGAAATATTCATTGAATGTAGTCCGATCGAGGGGATCTCTCCCGGTCTTCTGATCAGTGGTCTGGATTTCTTTCTTATTTGCAACATGAACTCTAGTCCAACCTCTTGAGAGGGGGACTAGACCATGGACCAGAGGAAGCCTAGAGCCTGGAGAACAGAGAATTGAATTTAAGGATTTTGCATAGACGATATGACAAACTCCTTCTACTCCTAAAGCCACCAACCATCGTCGACCACTGCTCCAACAACCAATGCCGCCAACTCAGGTCAACGCCGCTGGCCAACTCCGACCACCGACACTGGCCAACTTTGCCCACCATCAGTCGTTGTTTCCTCCGGCTAACTCTCGTCGCCATCAACCTCCTGCTCTTGTAGCTGTCAACCATCATTAACCAACGCTCGCCAGCAACCGCTTACAACAATCAATCTTTTGTGTCCTCAACCGTTGACCACTACTCATTGGTCGCTGTCAATCACAGTCATCTGTCATTCGCTCCTAACGACGAACACCTTGCGATGCAAAATCAATGTTGCGGAGTCACGAAGCAACTTAAGAAATAATGAATCATCCTGAATGTCATGTCGGCCCTGAAGATAGTGCACCGAAGCTCCAATAGTTACTCCCTGCTACGATCGCTTCTTACCGCGCAACAACGAGCTCCTCCTTTCACCAGCTTTGTAACTCGAAAAAATTATGTAACATTTTCCCATCTATAAGACAACAGGTTGTGTATGTAATCACCAAAGTGATGTGTATGTAAATTTTCTTATATCCAATTTAGTCTAATACGTTTGTTGAGAAGAGAGATGTAAAATCAATTTATCAAATAAGGTTTGTGATCCGTATGTTGATAATGTTGAACATATTGTCGAAGATTTTGATATTGGATGCATTGCGGATTTGGGATCAATTAACATACAATAAATAGAAGGGCAATTTACATGCATACGACCCAATTCTTTCGTATTCACATATCTAAAATCTAAACTTCAATTATTGCATTTCACCCATATCTTTCATATCACATCAAAAATACAGCAACGTTAACATAGGAAATATGACATGTATGTAAATGTTGATGTTTCGGTGTTAGATATGTAAATACAAAAGAATAATGTGTCATGCACGTAAATCTTCCTAAATAGAAATAAAAGGTGAAACTGCGGATAATTAGATAATAAGACCGCAAAGCAAGGCATTGCCTCAATATTTGATTTAGTCAAAATGGCTCATTATTTGAAAACAACCCCGTGTTCGTTATGTTAAATGACTCTTACTTGATTCGTTCGCTAAGTAAATGAGTCATCAAAAACATTTGCGAGCGGAATATTCCCAGTTAAAATATCGTTGATGAATTAAGCAATCTGAAATTTCTTCAGAATTAGGGTTTCCGACAAGCGAGAAAGTTGTGGTCATTCGCCCATCCGAAAGCCCTCAATTTTCTAAAATCTGACGGCTTATTATTTGTTTTCGATGTATTTGACCACGAGAAAAAAGCTGAAATTTTGTGGTGATTAGATAATACATAGTTTAGTTTGTTTTTAATAGTTGTATCAAATTAATCAAAATAACATAATACATGGGATTGAGTTAATCTTAATTAGATTAATAGAGAATTCATTGAGTTTTGACTAAAATATTGGGGCATTTACACACATGCACAAAATCCTTATATATTTATATATCTAACACTAAAGTTTCACATTAACATTAAAATATTGGGGCATTTTAATGTTCTAATATTATTGTAATTTTTAATGGTTATTCTTTATAATTTATGGAGTACCCACATTTGATTAGATAATACATAGTTTAGTTTGTTTTTAACAGTCTTTGTACCAATTAAATCAAATTAACATTATACATGTGTTTGAGTTAATCTTAATAAGCCTAATAGATAATTTTTTTGCGCTCTGATTAAGATATTGGGGTTGTTGAATTCAGATTTGTTCTATGAATCACACCCAATGGATAAAACTATGGGAATCAGGAGGGAGAAGCAGAGAGAGAGAGAACAAGGAGACTTGACCGTGAAGGCAAAAAAGAGGTACTTCCAGGTTCTTTGACTCATTTTATATATTGAAAATACCGGTTACATTGGGAATGAGAGAGTTATCCCTACATAAGCTTCCTATAAGGGCAAGCCCTTATAGTTAATTACATCTTAGATAACTGAAATTACCTAAGAATACTCTAGATAAAAATAAAAAAAAAATACCTTCAAGGAGTTCAAATGGTAAGGACATTTCAAAGATATCAGACTAAGAAGTGTGAAAGGGGATTGGTTCAAATTTTGGAACATTTTGTTTTGGAGTCCAAA
>NW_018242623.1:4616-12200 GCF_001263595.1 Phalaenopsis equestris
AAAAAAAAACACATTTCACATTCCATACCACCTTAAGCATATTCATATTACATATCAAATCTCTTAACAATATCATTAATAAAAGGAAAAAACTATTACAAATCTTCCCAAATAAGAATAAAAGTTAATAAAAAAAATCACAATAAATATTAAACTATTCATCATCTCTTTCATACACCTCATCTTCCTTCTATATGAATGTCATTGGCTGCTTGCCTCGACTATTTGCTAAGGTTTTCGAACAGATTCATTGAAGATTGAGCCAATTTAAGACTGATTCGAGCGCAGACGTCCCCCTTCTTTTTGTATATAAATAAAAAACAAATAAAACATTTTTCTATTTTTGGTAATTATTACTTTACTTGGATGACGTGTAGTCCCGTCTTATCAATCGTATCAGCGGCGTTTCGACTTCCCATATATCATTTCCCACTTGTATATATACGTATGGGGTCGTGCACTTGTTGAGAGCTCTTGTTCATTTTTTTTACTCATTCCTTTTCTTCCCCTAGTTGCGTCGTCGTTTCTTACTTTCTTTAGGTTTCATCGTCATTTCCTTCTTCCTTCCAGTCTAACGCAGTAGACTCCATGGTTTAGAAATACTATCTGGAGTCGTTCAGTTCGATTCCTACCACAAAGGTTTCAGTTCTCTCTGCGGCAGACGTAGAGGAGATCCAAGATCATTGTGTTCTAGATCCCACACATTCTCCCGCGACCTACCAGCAGCCATGAACGGTCCACGGATGACTTCTCTCCTGACCTAGTCTTCTACAACGTTCATTTTAAGATGGGTCTTCGGCTGCCGTTTTGTTGCGAGCTACGTTCAATCTTCAACCGCTATGGCATTATTCCCACTCAAATGCTTCCAAACTTAATGGTCG
Source organism: Phalaenopsis equestris (assembly GCF_001263595.1). Lineage (NCBI taxonomy): Eukaryota > Viridiplantae > Streptophyta > Magnoliopsida > Asparagales > Orchidaceae > Phalaenopsis > Phalaenopsis equestris. The sequence goes on from NW_018242623.1 coordinate 5,498, forward strand.
CTATCATGGCCTATGTGCTCTTCTATCGGAGGACGAAGATCTTGTGGTCAATCGAACTCTTCAATCATTTTTTCTCCTTCCGGATTGGTCGCAATGGTTACATCCAATTTGTCGTCAATGCCAAGATTGAACAGTTAGGGCTAGAGAATAAGGTGAAGGATTTGAAGATGAAGTTCATGGTCACTACATGTGCGGGGGGATGGGCGATCCGCACTTCTCATACTGAAAGCAAGGTGAGAAAGTAAAGACCCTAGTCGGTAACGTTCGGGACCACAGGGCGTTGATCGTGGGCTAGCGTCTCTCTCTATTTCAGTAACTCAACCCCATTGCAATCGAACGAATGATTCATCTGGATGGTGCCGACACTATGAATGTGGATCTATGGAGATCGTTGATGATATGGAAGTCCCTCGAGAGAGAGCTGTCGGGGAGAGGATGACTTTGAAGTGGCCCAGCGGGAGGGCAGTACCCCCTCATTTAACAAAGGTCGGGGGCAGATCAACTCGGTCAAGTCAGCCGAGTGGAACGTTGAAGGTTGTTATCACTTATCCTCTTATTTAGTCACGTGCAAAATGCATTTTCATGTCTTTTATGTAGTTTGATAGGTTATTGGAAGGAAGTGAAAGAAATTTTTTCTCCTTGAGCTACTTCTCTTCTTGGTTGTGGCATGATCCACCTAAAAATCCAGAGGCTCATCGATGCGCCAATTGGCTGGAGGAGTTCTAGCGATGACCCATGAGCGAGGTGAGGCAACTCACGCCTCCCACCCAATCTGCCATTTATTAATTAAAGATTAGTTAGTTATTATAAGAGACCATTAATTAATTAGCATTAATTAATTAACTATACTCAATTAATTTAATTAACCTTTTTTTTAATTATGCTTCACTATTTAGAGCTAAGTATTACAAACTTATATATCTACATATATACATATATATGAAAAGATGTAATGTATTTTAATTTTAAATGGAAAGGTGAAGTTTTTTTATGTGGAGCTAATGATTTGAGAAATGCAATATGAATGCTTTGGTGTTAGCTATATAAATACATGCATAGTTTATGGGTTTTATCTTTAGTGAAACCCTATATGAAATAGGTTAGTATGAAAGGTGGTCCATAGAACGTAGATTGACATATAACACACACATGTGGGCTTAGCGCCCTACGGCTCCAAGTCCCCTATTATAGTCAGTCATGCTTATATATGGGTGTATGAGTGGAGCTATTATTCCATGCGTTCACCTTGTGTACGGTAAACCAATTACCTTTTTAAATTAAAAAGGTGATTGGTTCAACGTAAGCATCTCTGCGTGAACGTATGCAATAATTTTCGTATTAGTGAAGTTAATATATGTGAAATTTTGTTTTGTATAATTTTAATTTCATTTTTTGCCCCTATTGATTTTGGTGTTTACCATGTCAGCCTATAAAAGAGTTAAGTTAGAAAAAATGCCCTAATGTTCAACCTATGCAAGAAAATCATCTTAGCATCCAATCTAAACAAAAAATAACATCACATAAATAAATAAATGAAGTTGAAAATCAAATGATCAAGTGAACTAACCTAATCTAGGTTGAGTGACATAACATCCATTTAATGTGCATGCATGGCCAATGAGGTGAGACTGGACTACCAATGAATAAATTTAGTTTAAATGAATAATAAAGTATATTTTGATTGATCTTAGTTGGTGTTTAATTAATTTGTGCTATATTTACTTTTTGTTTATTTGAACTTTTAGGTGAGTTGATTTTTCAGTTGGATTAAGTTAATAACTATTTTAAATTTTGGTTTTAATTAATATGACACCCACTAAGGCATCCACATATATCTTAAGGCCTAAGTCTAAGCCTAAATGAGGATCAAATTAGCCCTATGTATGTCCCTTAATTAAATTATGTATGCTTTTTAATTGAACAGAAAGACTCAAAAATACATTAAAAACACCTCATGCTGTCTTCAGATCAGTCCCGGATGTCTGTGACCTCAAAATTCCATCAAAGTTTCACAGTTCCGACAAAAGCAACTCAAAGTTTAAGGGTTTGAAAAAAAAAAAGTGATTTTTGAGATAAGATAAATATTTCTGAGTGGAGACTAACAATCAATGCTTAGCATGATATTCAAGTACCCATAAAATATGTCAAGGAGCACCCACTATCAAGAATCTAATAACATTATTCATAGTCTCATATCAAATAAATATCATTTCTTATGTCAGTGCTCTTCAATATCAATCACAAATCCACGAATTGATCTTAAATTTAATGAGGTCATTATCAACAATAATCCAAACTTCTCTAAAATCTTCAACAAGTTTTTCATCATTATCCAAACACCGATCACATTTCTTAGGCTTATTCATAGTCATTGGTGACCCTCTTAATGTCTTTAATACTAGGGGTGTAAACGAACCGAACACGAACAAACAGAGCTTTTGTTCGTGTTCGGTTCGTTTGAAATTTAGTTTGTTTGAAACAAGCTCGTGTTTGAAATTGTTCGTAAATTCACTATTCGTGTTCGTTTCTTAACGAACGAGCCGACACGAGCTGTTCAGGAACGACATCTCTAATATTAATATATATAAATAATATATTTTATTAATTATATAACTTATATTATATACACATATAATATCTATATTAGTATATTACTAATATAGTATATTAATATATTATTATTATTAATTTTTATATATTATAATTTATAAAATTTAATTTTTTAAAATATCATAAATTTTTTATATTTAATTATTTTAAATTATTGTATATTTTGAACAATAACGATTCGAACACAAACGAACGTCCGTGTTTGGTTCGTTTAACTAACCGAACGAAAAAAAATTTTTCACGTTCGTCTCGTTTACTTATCGAATGAATCGAACACGAACTCATTGATAAACTGAACACGAACTGTTCACGAACAACGAACTTTTTTGACAACCCTATTTAATACTAATAATTTCACGGGGCATTTACATTCATATCACACAATTCTCATTTATTTATCTTTCCAACACCTAAACATTCATATTTACATACGTTCAGCTCAAATCTCTAACATCAAATCAACATAGATACATTTTTGTATAAGTTTATGACATGAATGTATTATAAATGTAAATATAAAATTTTAGGCTTTGGATATGTAAATACATAAAACTTTGTGTGGTAATGAATAATATTCTCACAAAATAATTTTTATTTTAATTAACAATAATTATTTTGTTTAAAAAATAAATAAGATGTATTAAAGTTAATATGACAGCTCTGAAAGAAGTGTGCGGTCCAGCCCTCTTTAATGAGTTCGTCCTCGTTGCCTCGTTGGCACCACATAATTGCTCCGATTATTGTCTTCCTAATTTTCTAATTATTATTTAATGTAATTAGAACCAATTTCCAGTTCTTCTAGAAAGTCGTTCTGGGTCTTTTTTTAATTTATAAAATAATTTAGGGAAATTTACAGGCATATTAAACAATTATAATGTATTTACACATCTATCACATAAATTTTAATATTTAGATTTAGAACATTTTAGTATTAAATCCGGATGCATCATCAACAAATGTACATCATCCGTCATAAATTTTAAGATATGGTATGAATTTTGAGGTAATTTTTTAACATGAAACATTCAAATTTTGACTAAAAGTCATTCAGATCTTAGATTTTAGCAAACTTATGGTGAATCTTCATAGATCAACTAGACTGAACAAATGGTACCAAATTCTATCAATTCCAAGTCAAAACAAGGCCATATCAAGCCATCAAACCACTTTTAGAACCTTTACGAGCAAAATTGTGAGCAAAATTGGTTCTGAATTAGGCATGGTTATAGTCAAATTAAGTGTCTTTGCGAGAAGAATCCAATGAATTTAAGATTGCTCGATTCTGACATTAATAAGACACTGAAATATTCATTGAATGTAGTCCGATCGAGGGGATCTCTCCCGGTCTTCTGATCAGTGGTCTGGATTTCTTTCTTATTTGCAACATGAACTCTAGTCCAACCTCTTGAGAGGGGGACTAGACCATGGACCAGAGGAAGCCTAGAGCCTGGAGAACAGAGAATTGAATTTAAGGATTTTGCATAGACGATATGACAAACTCCTTCTACTCCTAAAGCCACCAACCATCGTCGACCACTGCTCCAACAACCAATGTCGCCAACTCAGGTCAACCCCGCTGGCCAACTCCGACCACCGACACTGGCCAACTTTGCCCACCATCAGTCGTTGTTGCCTCCGGCTAACTCTCGTGTCAACCTCTTGCTCTTGTAGATGCCAACCATCTTTAACCAACGCTCGTCAGCAACCGCTTACAACAACCAATCTTTTGCGTCCTCAACCGTTGACCACCATTGATTGGTCGCTGTCAATCACAGTCATCTGTCATTCGCTCCTAACGACGAACACCTTGCGATGCAAAATCAATGTTGCGGAGTCACGAAGCAACTTAAGAAATAATGAATCATCCTGAATGTCATGTCGGCCCTGAAGATAGTGCACCGAAGCTCCAATAGTTACTCCCTGCTACGATCGCTTCTTACCGCGCAACAACGAGCTCCTCCTTTCACCAGCTTTGTAACTCGAAAAAATTATGTAACATTTTCTCATCTATGAGACAACAGGTTGTGTCTGTAATCACCAAAGTGATATGTATGTAAATTTTCTTATATCCAATTTAGTCTAATACGTTTGTTGAGAAGAGAGATGTAAAATCAATTTATCAAATAAGGTTTGTGATCCGTATGTTGATAATGTTGAACATATTGTCGAAGATTTTGATATTGGATGCATTGCGGATTTGGGATCAATTAACATACAATAAATAGAAGGGCAATTTACATGCATACGACCCAATTCTTTCGTATTCACATATCTAAAATCTAAACTTCAATTATTGCATTTCACCCATATCTTTCATATCACATCAAAAATACAGCAACGTTAACATAGGAAATATGACATGTATGTAAATGTTGATGTTTCGGTGTTAGATATGTAAATACAAAAGAATAATGTGTCATGCACGTAAATCTTCCTAAATAGAAATAAAAGGTGAAACTGCGGCTAATTAGAGAATAAGACCACAAAGCAAGGCATTGCCTCAATATTTGATTTAGTCAAAATGGCTCATTATTTGAAAACAACCCCGTGTTCGTTATGTTAAATAATCTTACTTGATTCGTTCGCTAAGTAAATGAGTCATCAAAAACATTTGCGAGCGGAATATTCCCAGTTAAAATATCGTTGATGAATTAAGCAATCTGAAATTTCTTCAGAATTAGGGTTTCCGACAAGCGAGAAAGTTGTGGTCATTCGTCCATTCGAAAGCCCTCAATTTTCTAAAATCTGACGGCTTATTATTTGTTTTCGATGTATTTGACCACGAGAAAAAAGCTGAAATTTTGTGGTGATTAGATAATACATAGTTTAGTTTGTTTTTAATAGTTGTATCAAATTAATCAAAATAACATAATACATGGGATTGAGTTAATCTTAATTAGATTAATAGAGAATTCATTGAGTTTTGACTAAAATATTGGGGCATTTACACACATGCACAAAATCCTTATATATTTATATATCTAACACTAAAGTTTCACATTAACATTAAAATATTGGGGCATTTTAATGTTCTAATATTATTGTAATTTTTAATGGTTATTCTTTATAATTTATGGAGTACCCACATTTGATTAGATAATACATAGTTTAGTTTGTTTTTAACAGTCTTTGTACCAATTAAATCAAATTAACATTATACATGTGTTTGAGTTAATCTTAATAAGCCTAATAGATAATTTTTTTGCGCTCTGATTAAGATATTGGGGTTGTTGAATTCAGATTTGTTCTATGAATCACACCCAATGGATAAAACTATGGGAATCAGGAGGGAGAAGCAGAGAGAGAGAGAACAAGGAGACTTGACCGTGAAGGCAAAAAAGAGGTACTTCCAGGTTCTTTGACTCATTTTATATATTGAAAATACCGGTTACATTGGGAATGAGAGAGTTATCCCTACATAAGAAAGGTCTAAACCCCCCCGCCTGCCCCCCCACCCCCCTCGTTTTTATATGGTTTGCATGTGTGCCTTTAATTTAATAAGGGGTTACTTGACATTATTTTTTTTTCACGTAGTTTCATATTTATAATTGATTTAGGCATCTTTTTTTGTATCTAGCCTATTGTACGGACAGTGGCATGGATGCCCATTTATGGTTGGCCGAGATGGCCTTTAAGTTGTCTGGCAGACCTTTGATCGACTGGCAACCCTACGGATGTCTGTTAGCCTTTCGGTCGTTTGGCAAACCCTTAGTCATCTAGCATCTCTTTAGTCGATTGTCTCACTCTTGTTTGGCTGTGGTTGACGGAAGTGACCATTGGATCGGTCGGCGGATTGTAGGGCCACCGTGTCGTGAACAGTGGGAGATTGAATGGATGGCAAGATGTGAGAGATTCTTGGAAGTGTAGTGACATCTTTCCTCAAAGCCTTCTCTATTCGGTCATCACCTCGCCTCTCTGTGTCTTGTGGCATCATCCCTGAAGTTGTGCACTTATAACAATTAAGCCTATGTCTGCAAAGTTGTTGTCATTGAAGGGGGTCTCATTGGAGTTGTTTACTCAGAGATCTATGTGGGTGAGCCGTGTGAGTTTAAGGTGGTCGGTTGGTTGAATGAGGTCGCTGACCAGTTGGGCT
>NW_018242624.1:0-433 GCF_001263595.1 Phalaenopsis equestris
CCATGAATAATTCAATCCCTTTTTCAGTAAAATCATAAAAAAATACCATCATAAATATTTGAAATGTAACAAGGGCATTACATAAACCAAAAAGCATTCTTCTCATAGCAAAAGTACCATAAGGATAGGTAAACGTTATTTTCTTTTGATCCTCAAGAGATATTTGATTTTGGTGATAACCATTATATTCATCCAGAAAATAAAAGTATTTATGCACAACTAGTTTATCCAGCATTTGATCTAGAAAGGGTAATGGAAAATAATCTTTCCTAGTGGCAAGATTTAATTTTCTATAATCAATGCATACCACCCTGTAACTTATCTAGTATGCAACTTGTTTAGTATGTATTAGCTCATTATGTTCATTCACAGTCACAGTTTACTCCTCCTTAGTTAGGACACAATGAATTGGATTAACCCAAGCACTATCTGA
>NW_018242625.1:0-501 GCF_001263595.1 Phalaenopsis equestris
AATATTTAATTATGTGATGCGCACCAAACGAAGCCCGATTCGGGCATTAATAGGCTCCTATGAACCGTCTTGACGATCTGGACACACTCACATAGTATGTTCCGATACAGTATGATGCCCTAATGAATATTTTTACATGAACAAAAATCCATAGAAATAAATTTTATGCACAAAAAATTAAGTAAAAAATAATCGACGAATTATCATCATACACAATCAATTTACATAGGGAACATACAAAGAGGTCAACAATGAACAAAAGAGAAAACACATAATTTTGAAACCAAAGAGAAACAAAAGAGACTTCTCGAAATAGAAACTAACTTTCCAAATGATTGAATAAGATGATGTCCAAACTAAAAGAACTTATTTATTAAAGGAACATAAATTTTTTATTTTCATAATCATATACTTATTTAAAACACATACGATAAATAAACTTAATTCAATGATTGAATTTTTACTCGGGGAGATAAAATTACAAAATATTTATTACATCAA
>NW_018242626.1:0-286 GCF_001263595.1 Phalaenopsis equestris
AATGATACAAAAATAAAAGGTTTTTCTAATATAGAGGGGTTTGTTTAACCTTTTAAGATTGAATATTTATGTTTCATAATGAATGAGTCATAATGCAAATCATATAATTCTTCAGTAACATAAGAGACAAATTGGGAGAAATGCCCAAACGTGCGACATACCTTGATATCACAGTGTGATAAAAAGTAGAACTTAAATCTATTTGGGAAACTTATTGCTCTATAGTGTTAAGAAAAGTTCCCAAATTAGGAGTTACAAATTTCAAGTGGTATGGTCCTGTCATGAC
>NW_018242627.1:0-390 GCF_001263595.1 Phalaenopsis equestris
ACCAGTGGATTGGAGGAGACAAGACATTGGAGTTTCCTGCTTATCCTTCATGCCAGCTGTATGAGCATTGCAAGTCGATGGACTCAGTGAAGGATGGTGATGATGATCATGATGATACTGATGATGATGAGGAGGATGAGTAGTTATTTTCATTTGGATGTAGACATACTTATATTTTTATGTTTTTCCTGTCACTGCTTTACTGATGTATTTTCTTTTATATTTATTTCATATATTGGACTCTGTATTTATTACTCTTTTTATGGATGTACTGGATTAGTTTTTGCTACTGTCCGGACTTGATTGTGGAATGTACTTTTTGTGATACTGTAGATCTTTTTAAAGCGATTTCATATTTAACATGTTGAACTGAGATTCACTTACTGCTAC
>NW_018242628.1:0-2729 GCF_001263595.1 Phalaenopsis equestris
TCGGCCGGTTCCTTTATGAGAGCGTCTTCGGCTTTGTATAGCTATATGTTCGATGTCACTTAAGCTCAACTACATTGTCGTTTCCTCAGTATGAGTGTGTGTTATCTTTGGACACTCTTTGGCTTAATAACCACGTTTCTCGAGCCATCTGACCTTAGAGTCGGCTCTGTTATGAGAACATTTTGTCTCCTGACACTTTTGGCTTTCTAGCCATGTTTTTCGAGCCATGTGACCTTAGGGTCGGCTCTATCATGATGATATCATGTCTTTTGACACCTTTGGCTTCTTATAGCCTTATAATCTGATGCTTATTGAACCACATGTCCTTTTGGGCCGGTTCATTTACGCGTTTTCAGACATTCCACGGGTCATGCCTCTACTGCCTTTGAACCCATTCTTTGGTTATGCCTTCAGGGTTTCTGAACCATCCTTTTTGGTCGGTCATACTATTTAGTCACTGGTTCGATCATCACCTCTGATCAGGATATACTGTGCTTTATAGCCACCTGATTAATGTGATGGGTGTTTCGTCTCAAGGAGATCAGTTAGACTCGCAATCGGGGTCTCTTTCAGGGGAAACATAACAGGAGGCTTGGTCACACGAGATGATTGAGCATTCTCCCCTACTGTTTCGAATGAGGTCAGGTACGGGGTTTCCATCGATTTTGTTGTTTCGAATGTGGTCAGACATATCGATGTGCCGTTTCGAATATGGTCAGGCAAACTTTCCCTTAGCCATACCATGTCCAGTTTATCTGGCCTGGCTGGGATCCATTAGGTCGGCATCTGAACCACCTCCCGTGGTTATGCCTTTATGGCCTCTGAACCACCCTCTTAGGTTATGTCTTTACGGCCTCTGAACCTATTCTCTAGGTTATGCCTCTATGGCCTCTGAACCTATTTTTGTGGTTGACTGATTTTGACTAGTTAGCCACACCCTCAACCATACCTTGTTCAGTTTACCTGGCTTGGTTGAAATTCTTTTAGTCTTCTCAAAGGATGTCACCTCGACTACTAGAAGATGTTTTCTATTGAGGATGCTGCCAACAAGTGCACTGTGTCTCAGTGGCGCAACACACTTGTTGGGGGTCCTTTGTTGGCATCAACTTTTTTGGATGTCATAGGTGTAGGGCGTCCACCTATGATCGATGAAAATTAGTTATCGCGTCGCGCACGAAATTGACTAAAATTGGCTCGTTCGTTGGTGTAGATGACCTCCGACGATGAAATGGACCACATAAGTGCGTCTGAAACGTCGATTTTATCTACGAAGGACGCTCGTTGGACCACAGTTTCGCTTGCGGGCTAAAAATGCTCAAATTTTTATTTTCGTCCCGATTGCTAAAATAAGTGGTCCGAACGACCCCAGACGATGAAACGGACAGTGCGGTCGCGTCCGAAACGTCGAATTTACTTAGGAGAGAATTTCATTTCGCTACGATGAAGTGTTCGGCAAAAAGATACGAAGAGATAATAATAATAAAAATATTATTATTATTATTACTATTATTATTAAAAAAAAAAAACCGTAACTTCCTCCCTCTCTCCTCTCTCCTCTCTCTCTCCTCTATTCTCTCTCTCCCAAAAAAAATAAAGAAACCGTGGAAAAAAAAAAAAGGATTTGAATCCCTCTCTCTGAAAAAGAGGGAAACGAAAATTTCTCTCTCTAATCCTTCGCACCTCCTCGTAGCCTCCAAAATGGCGATTCTCCCCTCCCCATTCGCGAAAACCGCTCATCCTTGCTCCGAACCCGCCGTCCGGCGGTCCTTGCCGGCGACCACCCGGCTTAGGCCTCATCTCCTCGTGTTAGTGAGCCTTCTCCTCTTCCCTTTGGCCGAGACTCTCTCCTCGCGACCTATGGCACGCCGACGGCACCAAGCCTGTTCTCAGTCGGCAACGTTGCCGGCGAGCCTCGCCGGCCTCCCCTTAGCCGCCTACTTTGACGTCGTGTTCTCTGACGCCGGCGACATCTCCTCTTCACACCGGTGAGCCTGATCTCCATACTTTCCGACCACCTTTTGGTTTGTCGCCAGAGATCTAAAAATCCCCATTTTTTTTTCTTTTCTTCTCTTACCCGAAACCATGGATGTAGATGGGGTGAGTTCAAATCTAGATAAAATTTAAATCTCTTAAATGTGGGGATATTGATTTGTAGAAGTAAACAAGTGGATTATTTATGATTTTCAAATATGAAATGGTGTGAATCTTCTATGATTTTAAAAGAAAAAAAAACCCTTTTATTGTTAAATAGTGAGATTTCACTTGGATTTTCACTTGTATGCAAAAATGTCAATTCATATTTGTAAACAAATGGATTTCTTGTGATTTGAAATCATTCGGGAGACGTGCTAATTATCTAGTGTGGTCTCTTTTATTGTTGAAGGACGATAAGGTGAGCTTGTGACATCGCGTTCTCCCAATCTGTTTGTGTTACTTATTGTGAAATGAATCCGAGCAAGATCTCAACCCGTCTGACCCATTTCTGAAGGTATATGTTTTGTTTGCAATTTTTTATGCTCGGAGTATTTATTTGGGTACTTTGCATACCTCACGTGCTATTTCCTACTTTCCCGTTGTTTTGTTGCGAGATTCACCGGAAAGCGGACCATACCTCACTGCTTCCTATTTCCTATTCTCCTCGTTGCATGATTCATTGTGGGATGCACTGAAGCACGGAATGGACGTCTACGGCTGGGAGCAAATAAAGAGAACGCGCCTGCAACCTTCGC
>NW_018242629.1:0-233 GCF_001263595.1 Phalaenopsis equestris
TTCTCTTACTCTCTCTTCTTGTTTGGAAATAACGACATGAGAAGATTATAACGTATGCAAAACAAAGAATTTGCAGGACTTGTGCCTTATGATCCCGAGCTTGGAAAAAAGAAAAAAATAAGAATACAAAGAGGACTCGAAAAACTAGAAATGGAAATGGAAAAGTTTCAAAATAATAACTTGAAAAATCATCATACGTCATTAAGGGATTACGTAAATCCTACGACAGATGA
>NW_018242630.1:0-1007 GCF_001263595.1 Phalaenopsis equestris
GGAATGAAAATTCTTCAGTGAAATCCTCTTCTATCGATTTCATCCTCCTCATCAACCGTGTCAAACTATCTTCTAAATCTCTAGAGTGAGAGAAATGTTCTTTCATCCTCCAATTTAAATGATCGAAGAAATCAGAGATATTATTATTTGCATTCATGGCATTTTGTACCTCCTCCTCCAATTTCTTAATTCTGTGCAGGATCACCAGAGTCTTATCACAAATTAATATCAGGAATTAAGGGTTGAACTGACAGTGAATTCTAAGAGGATTGATCTACTATAATGGCCATGAATGACCATGCAATTTTCATCTTCAAAAGCTGGGAATCTCTCAATTGGGTCCAAAGGCTTCCAAGGTAGAAGTACATTTTCTCAATTTTCGTAGGACACTTGGAACTGACTGCAAATTGAGAAAATTGTTGAGGGTGTCCAAACCCATAAGTTGATCCATGAACAATGAGCCCAGAACCGACTTCACAATTATTGATCCAATATCGATCGACAGTCCCCTTTGGATGCAGTAATTCAAAATAGCACATTCCTTAGAAACTTTACCGATCTTCATAGTCAGTAACAATTTCGCAGAAATGAAAAAGTACCAGTGTTTCGAAACAGGATTTAGGAGTGTCACAGAAAAACTAACATACCCGTTTTCTCTCATTTCCCAGTCGTTAGTTTCGTCCGTTAAATATTGGTAAATTTCATTCATCTGGTTTCTTGTCAAGCTGAAATTGGAATAGTGGCAGACAGAAATGTTCTTGATCATGTATAATTCATTGATCCGTGCAGGAGTAAAAGTGATCCATCTACCTCACACATAAATAACTCCCTAGTTGATTCCATGCAAGTTTGCATAAAATTCCTTTACCACAGGAACAACCACGGCGGCAGTAGTATAGCACAACACTTCCCATCTTCGCCTCACTATCGTCTCTTCAATTGCTGTAGAGGGATTATTCAATCCGCAATTTGCGAATCCTCTTTCCTTGATCAATCTTTTCTTCGTC
>NW_018242631.1:0-922 GCF_001263595.1 Phalaenopsis equestris
CCGTCCATGATAGCTATGCCGACTGGGGGCCTAGTTGCTACTGTTAATGAGAGACTACCAGACACTCTGCTATGAAGAACTCAACACAGAAATGCTAGCCCCTAAAAGCAGAGGGCTGTCTTACGAGAAGAAAGAAGATGCTAGAAAGAGGAAGACAATTTACTTACCCCTATTCCTGAAGGGAACATTTATGATCCAGGCACGAGAGAAACCTCTTCCAGCTTGCCTGCTATAGATGAGGAGTCCGGGTTTGTTACAGAGCTGGAAATACCACCAATTTCAGATGTTCTTTGCACGGGTTGCCTGACTTGCAACGTTGAAATACCTGCATGGGCATCAGCTATAGGGGCATTTGTGGAATGCCTGGACTGTAATGTCCTACACCTACAACACTACAACACCCTAGAGGAGTACGCATCTACCGATGATGGGTCTTAGACCAATCGCTCAATGGGGGAGTCATATGTCTTGCAAGGAGCAGATCAATATATCCTTTGGAGTCCAGAGCTTTACGTCCCAACAGATGCAGAGTCATACATTCCACTGCAGACAGAAACAACACCTACTTGGGTTCCCACCACCGTTGAAATGAGGTAACATCCTCGACAGCCGCCAATCATAAGTATCTAGAATACTACAGAATAAGCAAAGTAAATAAAAGGTACTTTGAGTTCTATGAAGAAGTGCAAGGGAGGTTCATCAACATATTAGAGGGATTGGAATTATACACCAAGATCTTCTCAAAAAGTGATGACTGAAGCATCCTCGACTACATTTTTGACCTAAGAGATAGAGGTCAAGCAGGCCCACTTATGGAAAGAAACTATTCAGAGGCAAGAAAGTGGATGCGAGGAAAGGGGAGGATCACTATCCAGTCCGATTGTTGCTACAACTTCACCAACGATGGACAAGGAAATCCTCC
>NW_018242632.1:0-1440 GCF_001263595.1 Phalaenopsis equestris
CGATTTGGCTTTTGAGAAATTGAAGGACGTGCTGTTCCGTAACCTCACGCAACGGTACTACCTCTGCCCATTTGGAGAAGTAATCTATAGCGGAAAGTATGAACATGTGTCCTTTAGAAGATGGAGGGTCCATCAGACCTATTATGTCTGTGCCCCAACACTCGATCAAATGACCACGAGGCACAATTTGGGTGCAGCACATTCGGAGGCTGGTGTAAGACCACCCCATGCACTTGGCATTGGTGACATCTTCTAGTTGTATCCATGCAATTGGACATCATTGCTGGCCAACAATATCCGAGTCTTTTGATCTTCATTTTTTTTTGGTCCTGACTGGTGAGCGCCACACAATCCGGCATGTGCTTCTTTAACAATATTCTATGCCTGCTCAAACACCGTAGCCACATTTGGTCGAACGATCTTCTGTAGAGAACATTTCCCACCAGAGCGTAAGACATGAACCTTCTTGTGATGTGATGCGCCTCAGACTTGTCTTCTGGCAGCTTTCCAGTATGCAAATATTCTATTAATGGCTTGCGCCAATCTTTTTTGATGTCTGCAACTACATTTATTGTTTCTTATTTTCCAAGTTTGTGTAGAGTTTCAATGTCGCTTTGAGACAAGACTTGTCTTCCTTGCACCGTGACTTCGATGGAATCCTCGGGGGACACGCCTTTTCCTTAGCAAGTTTTGCTAAAGTGTCGGCATTAGCATTGTCTCCCCGAAGAATCCGGTAGAAAGTCACCTCAGGAATTTGCTCCAGGAGCTTCATCGCGTACTGGTGGTATTATGCTAACCTTAGTTTTAGAATTTTGTATTGCCTGATGACTTGCTGGATGACAAGTTGAGAGTCACCATAAATGACAATGTTTGTTATATCCATTGAAATTGCCAATTCCAATCCGGTGATTAAAGCTTCATAGCTTCATATTCTGCTTCATTGTTTGTACATGGTTCCGTCAGGTGGTACCAAAACCTCAACATACCCTTATCCGACGTGATAAAGATCAAACCGATCCCTGCCTTGCCTAGTATAACTGTGCCTGATCCCTTATTTTTCTTGGCTGATGAAGCACCGTCGAAGTACATTTCCCAGCGTCGCGCACTAGAAAATTCCATTTGTAGTATCTGCTCATCTAGTAACTCGTCGTTGAGAGAGGACCCAGCTGGCAGTGGGTGTGCAGCGAGAAAGTCTGCTAAAATATGTCCCTTGATAGCACGGAGCGGCACAAAAGTTATATCAAATTGCAATAAGATCATTGACCATCTCGCTAAACGTCCGGAGAGTGTCGGTCGGGTCATCAAATATTGCAATGGATTAACTTTCAAAATTAGGGTAACCTTGTGAGAAAGCATGTAATGTCTAAGCTTTTGAGCGGCAAAAAATAGTGTCAGACAATGCTTTTCAATAGGTGGATACTTTATCTCCGTCGGTATTAG
>NW_018242633.1:0-410 GCF_001263595.1 Phalaenopsis equestris
TTGTAGTAATCAATCTTTCATTAGCCTCCAATAGAAAGTCATCACACTTCTAGCCTTCTTCAATTTGTTGATCTCCTCAACATCTGTACTTAATGCATTTGTGCAAGGATGAAGGTACCATTTGATATTCATGAATCCAAGAGCATCTCAGCAAAGCTATGAAGGATGTATTCCCATCTATCATGCGAAAATTTTTGCCCCTTCTCGTTGAAACCATTTAGAATAATTTTATCTAAGCAAAATCTTTTTGAATTTAAGGAAAGCAACTCAAGAGTTGCATAATGATATTATTTATGGATGCAATAGAATCAACCAGGATACAATTTAAAGTTGTTTTGTATATCATAGCTGTCATGTATTTTGTCTGAATAATTGTTATTTTCTCCTCAATTTTCTTGATTTTTCTGCAA
>NW_018242634.1:0-408 GCF_001263595.1 Phalaenopsis equestris
GGAAGTCAAGGAAAAAAATAAATAGAAATGGGAACGTGTCTGCCATTAAAAAGGAGAAACAACCAATAATAATATAGCCTGGAAAATGCTAGGAAACAATAGTGACATTCACCGTGAGAGCATCGACTAGAAAAAAAACAAGATCAGCTTAAATAATTTTCTAAGCATAAAAGAAAAAAGAATATTAAATTTGCTTTTGAAGAAAGGAAGAATCGAGTTTATTCTTTTAAAGATGAGGTTGTGGAAAGGATGTTTTAGGAATTGTTGAAGAAACCAGATTTCAAGCCTCCTGAACCTCGCAAGCCAGATAAACTGGGTAGGAACTGTGAACCCAACTACAATTCACTCCATAGATCTCCTAAGCACACAATTAAAGAATGTTTAACTTTTAAGGACTGGTTGAAAATG
>NW_018242635.1:0-614 GCF_001263595.1 Phalaenopsis equestris
ATAATCAAGAATTGCGTGCTAGGGATGTAAATTTTCCAATTAAATATAAAGAAATTATTGTAAAAAAGAAAAATTTATGTGGGACTCACCGAAATACATCCTGACCGTAGATCACCTCAGAATTGAGGTGTCCATCCTTATGCAATAATTTTTCTATAAGATGGCCCCATTCATTAGTAAACCAAGTACAACTCAACGGTAATGAGATTCACGTACAATCCACCGCCCCCTCTTCACGTGTAAGGACTCTTTTCTTCAACTTCCAACTTCCTTCACATTTTTTTATCAGTTTACGGTGTAAGATGGTAAGATTTACATGCGTACCACTCAATTATTATGTATTTACATATCCAGCCCTTAAACTTTTATTTTTACGTTCACGCCATCCTACTTAAAGAAATTTGTGTATATATATATATATATATATATTAAAGAAATTTCTTTTATCTTCTACTTCTCATTATACAGTGTCACTAAGTCATTTATAATAGTATATATATAAAAAAATAAAAATCTTCATAATTTTTTTTTATATACATAAAAAATTATTTACATCAAAAACATTTTATAATAATCTTAACAAGACATACAGATTTATCATCATCACAATATAT
>NW_018242635.1:3302-5661 GCF_001263595.1 Phalaenopsis equestris
ACTATATATACATACATACATACAGATCACACGAGAGCTCTACTTGTCGCCTCTTGCGCTATGCTTCTTCTATGGTTGGAATAAGGGATTCTCCTTTCCCTTGCTGATAACCGATGCCGCCTCTTCCCTGCGTGAAATGCTCGGTCTTGCTTCTCAACGCTTCTCCTTTGCACCGAATTGCTTGAAGCTCGACTTTGATACTTCTTCAAGCCTCCTCATCGCCGGCTAGGACATCTCCCACACTGTTTGACTCCTAAGTAAGACTTTAACAGCCCTGCCTCCCTCAAGCACGTTCTTCTATACATTTGGTTTCCTCTACTCCTCACCTCATCTTCTCTCTTGTTCAACTCTTCGTTTAGTCTTCTTCTCTTCAACTTCCTGACCTTATTGTTTCATCTCTCCGTTTTGTTCGACTCCTTGCTTACACTCTCTTTGATTTTCCTCTTCAGTCTTTCGTTTTCTCTCATTTCTTAATTCATGAATAAATTCAAATTCAATATTATGTATTACATTTATTTTAAAATAAATTAAAGAATTATAATCAGTTTTTTCCTTAAAATTAATACTTTTGATTTTATTTGTACTTGTACCATACTACTACCCGTGGTCCCCACCATCCAGAGGCCACAGGTCCACAGCCGCATTGACCTGGAGACGCTGTCCTGGCATCAATTTATGTTTATGATCTGGAGCTTTACAAACAATTATTCATAATGTAAGGGGGGTATATGCATAATAGCCATTCAACTGGTCAAATAAAGAAAAATCCAGTTTTCGAAGGCGGACCCTCGATGACCACCGCGTCCGCCTGCTATAAATAACCAACTCTCTACGATTTGTTGAAGGATCCGTTCTTAACCTTTCCGCTCTTTTTCATTTGCGTCTTCCTCTTCCCCACGGCTGCTTCCCTGCCTCCTCGTCTCCTCCATTGATCTTGCTGAAATCTTCTTTGATCGATTTCATGGCGGCGAAGAACATTCTGGTTACGGGAGGGACGGGCTACATAGGGAGCCACACGGTGTTGCAGCTCCTCCAAGAAGGGTTCCGCGTTGTGGCCGTCGACAGCCTCTACAATTCTTCGGAAGTCGCCATCAATAGGGTTGCAGAGCTTGCCGGTGACGCGAAGAAGAATCTCGTGTTTGAACAGGTAAGATGGTTTCGTGGTTGTCTCATTGATTAATACGCGTCCTTTTTGTTTTTTTGATCTTTGTTTTTTTTCATATTCTATTGAATTCTATTGATTTTCTGTCTGGGATAGGCGATCTCTCTCGATTTCAATTACTTATTTTCTTAATTTTCATTACGATGAACTATTGTTGGTGCTGTAATGCTGCGATGGTTCCTGCAACAGGGCTTTTTTTCAAATGTTGGAGAATTCGGATTGCTATAATTTGGGGGAATTTAGTTTTGTGATGGCATGATAGTTGCCTTACTTTCCTAAGTTATCACAATGTTTAAGATTGTTTAGGATGACGAAAAAGGAATAAGTTATTTGAAAAAGACGGATTCATTCAGTGTATTTAAATGTGTTTTTATTTTAGTTCTCGCCCCTTTGATTGGAGTACTTTAATGGCATGATTACGAAAGTGAATGGGCATATTTGCTAATAGTGGAAAATTTGAACTTGTTTGATTAGACCAATTCAGTTTTTGTATTGCATGTGTGTTCCTTTACATTTTGTTCGGCGCATCACAGGCTTTTATACACCTTGAAAGTTGAAAGATTGGGTCTTTTATGAAAAAGAAAGCAACCCTATAAGGATGTGTCTGGTAATTTTGGGTTCCAACAAATACTTTAGTGAATTGATTTGCTGTATATGAGATTAATGAAATCTCTTTTGAAGGACAAGCCATAATTTTCTGAAGCATCAAGTAACGTGACTGTTTCTTCCCTAATTTCTTAAAGCGGGAGGTATTCTTTCCACCTGGCGTTCTAGCGTTTGTCAGTTCTCTTTATTGGGAGGTTCCTTTCCATGTTAAACGGATCTAAGTACATGAACTCTGGTGCAGAGTGTTGGCAAGCTTACTGTGCAATTCAATAGCACAAATGATTTTAGTTTTTACAATTAGCATATCATGATTATTTAGGGATTTTTTGAATTCTCAAGGTTTGAATAGTTTGTTTGCTTATTATTTTTAATTTAAGTTTACTATTTGTCTTTATTCCCTTTTTTTTTTGAGCTAAAAAGCGTGATTACAATGGTTAAATTTGTGTTTTCTTTGCGAAAAATTTAACTAGTTGTCTTTTTCCTCAATGTTTAAAATTATGCAACTTGTAGATCTTATTTTACTTTTTTATTATTGCATGTGGGTATACCATTTAAAACTGTTAAGGGAATGTTGCATGCTATATTACTTCC
>NW_018242636.1:0-408 GCF_001263595.1 Phalaenopsis equestris
ATTTATATCTTACTTAGAAACAAGCGGTGGAACTTTGTCACCGCCCGAATGTTGTCGATTCAGAGTTTTCTTTGCTTTTTGCAGCTGAACAGGTGCCGATGATTCCAAACCTGCTGTCCAACAGCAGCTTTATCCCTGTAATCCCATCCAAATGCCGTCAAAGTCGCATATTACCTTTTTCCTTGCCTTTCCACAATCACCTCCTCATTAAACCTAACAACAAAATACCTTTTGCGAGCCCTAGAACGACATTCAGTGTTCTATCTACAAGGAACCAAATTAAGTTATTGAAAAAGCCGCTTAAAAATCCATAATATAATAGCATACAACATCAGAATTGGTTTGCAAATCAAGAAAACAAAATCTTACCAATTCCAAAAAATTCAATGAATTGAATCAGAGTTTTCT
>NW_018242637.1:0-433 GCF_001263595.1 Phalaenopsis equestris
CTCCCTCAATCATTAACCCTCCCCCCACATCGCTCTCCATCTCTTTCACTCTCCTCTATCCTAATCTCTCTACTCTCTTACTCTCTCCCTCACTTTGTCTATCCTTTTCTATCATTCCTCTATCTCTCTTTCTCTCTCATGCTCATTCCCTCTCTTTTTTTCAAACTATCAACATGTTTCTCTCCTCATCCCTAAATCTCTCTTTCACTCTCTACCTATATCCCATTCTCTCTCTTTCTCCCTCCCTCACTCTTCCTCCCTCCCTCCCTCTTTATCTCCCTATACTCTTTCTCTCGCAAAGAGATTGAGGATGAGAGAAGAAAGATAGAAGAGAAATAGGGAAGGAACATCAGACATAAAGGGGTAGAGAGAAAGATAGAGGAGTTAAAGAGAGAAGAAGAGAATCGAGACATTGAAGGAGATCCTCAAGAGA
>NW_018242638.1:0-1013 GCF_001263595.1 Phalaenopsis equestris
TATTAGGGATGTCAAACTGACTCGTCGTTCGTGAAGAGCTCGTGTTTGGCTTGTTCGTTAAAAAAAGAACACGAACAGTGACCAGGAATAATTTTGAACATAAACTTATTTCAAACAAACTAAATTTTAAATGAACTGAACGCAAACACAAGCTTTGTTCGTTCGTGTTCGGTTCGTTTACACCCCTAAATATCACATTAAAAACATCACTATTTTAACTATTAAAAAAGGTTAAATACACAGGAATTGAGTGGTTTGTATGTAAATATGACAAAAAATATTGTAGGCAATTTTTTTTCTTGGAAATATTTTTATTAAAAATGAAATAATTTTCATTATACACCTTAAAGAAGTGCTAAATCAAGCAATCAAGCGAGAGTATTGCCTTTAATTATCTCTTGGTTCAACAACAAATCAAAGTTTACTATTTTTTTTTTTAATTTACATGCATTCCAAACAATTATCATGTACTTTTATATGTAACACCAAAGTTTGTTATTTACATTTATTAAATATTATTGTCATAAAATTATACATGAAAATATGTGTTTTACTTTTAAAAATATGGTGATGATGACTTTTTTTTGTGTGATATTAATGATTTCAGTGGTAGGCATGTAAATAGGAGCCGTGTAAGGAGAAGAATTGAGGATTAAGTTCGATTGGGTCAGGTCCCAAGCGACGCAATATGAATGACCCTTAGTCCGGACGGTCTGACAGTCTGGATGCTAGTAGCTTGGATGACCTTGAGTTTCGAGTCTCAAGAACCAGTAATTTGGGCGACGCACAGTCTGGAAGACCGGCAGTCTGAAAAACATGTAGGTTGATCGACCTGCAATTATGACGACCAGCAGCAAAAGAAGTGTTTTTGCTCCAACTTGTATGTTTTAGGGAGTTTTGTGTAATTAGGGAGTTTTGTGTAATAGATAGTAAAAATCCAAACAACACTCGAGAAACTCGGGTTGACCGAGTGGCAGAAGTTCCTGTCGGCACTATTTTTGGTGTGGGGTTTG
>NW_018242639.1:0-593 GCF_001263595.1 Phalaenopsis equestris
CGCAACCCGTGGACGGAGGGACAGAATGAGCCCCAGCACAATGACACCGTCAAGTTCGCACAAGTTAACAGATTACGGGAAAAACGGATGTTAGTACCTGTCCAACCGCTTGCAGGAGGGGCTTTTACTTGTCAAATCAAATATGTGGTACGCCACTCAAGCTAAGGATACCTCTTATGGATTCTTACAAATGGAGGACCTACCCGATCGACCATGTAGTGTCCTTCGAGTCCTTGATTGGTCTGCTCCAGATCGACGACCCCATAATGCGTTGTCTCTTCTTAATCACCCTTAAGGAGTCGGTCCTTCGGTGGTTCAACTGTCTGTCACTGAAACATCTCAAATTACTACCAATTTAAAAGATTTTTCATTTCGCACTTCTCAAACATACAAAAGCTGAGAAAAGGTCAGGACACCCTGCTTGACCTCAAACTGAGAGAAAACGAGAACTTGTTGGTCTACATCACCCACTTCTAGAATGAGATGCTGGAAGTTAAAGATATGAAACATGATATAGTCGGGGCAACTCTGAAAGAGGAGTTCAAAACAATCTATTAGGATACGACCTAAACTTATTTAATCCTACTACATTT
>NW_018242640.1:0-384 GCF_001263595.1 Phalaenopsis equestris
TTTCGAGCTAGCTCATTATGTTTTTCGAGCCAGCTAGAGTAGAGTTTTGAGCTGGTTTAATCAGATTTTTAAGCTGGCCCGAAAATCATTCAGTTTCGATCCGGATTGGATTGAAATTTAGTTGAATCGATCCACGAGTCGATTTCAATTCATTTAATATAATTTCTTATAATTTCAATCTGATTTAGAGTCGGGTCTGGATCGGCTCAAAATCGGCTTGTTCCCAGCCATAATGATTATGAGCTATAGTGGAACCGGGGGATGGTTGTGTGAGGCACTAGCTACCCTAAGATTTTAACTAAACCCTTTAATATCATATAATAAAATAAAGCAATCACCCTCATAAAATCCTCATAAAATTAAATACTTAAAAATAGTTTACAT
>NW_018242641.1:0-207 GCF_001263595.1 Phalaenopsis equestris
TTAAGTACCCAACATCATTTATTACTTCTAGATTTAAAGATGAAGAGTTGTAAAATAAAGAATACTTTGACTCATCATCATAAAATTAGATGGGGGAGCTTAATAGACATAAATAAAATTATTTTTATGAGTAAAATTCAAGGTTTCAAATTTTGGAATGTTCATGCTGAAGGAAATGTTATGTGGGATAAAGTAACAAACACTATT
>NW_018242642.1:0-1530 GCF_001263595.1 Phalaenopsis equestris
CAAGGTATTTGATAGGGAGAGAAAAGACGACACAATCAGTAAAGTCAGTAATCCACCTTGCCATGTCTTTCTTCACATTCTTCCACAAGAAAATGCAACACTTCTTCTTATTAATTTCCAAACCAGAGACCTCTAGGAATTTTCCCAGAGTATCATATAGCAGAGAAACAACCCTTTTGTTAGCGTTAGAAAAGACAATTGCATCATCACCATAAGCTAAATGACTAACTATCCTTTTAGCTTTGCGATAATAAGCCATTTTTTGGATTAGAAGTTTGTACCCTGTTCAATAACCTGGAAAGGTAGTCAAATGTCAGAATAAATATAGTAGGGGACAGGGGATCACCCTATTTATTACCCCTTTTAGTAGACAAGAAACCAAAAGAAGTGACATTAATCAAGATATTGCAATTGTTACATTCTAACCATCTTCTTATAAGTAAGCAAAAAGAAGTATTAAAACCTTTATCTTTCATAATGTTAATAATGAAATCCCAAATAATAGTGTCATTAGCCTTTTTAATATCCAATTTCACAATCATATTCACCCATCTATATTTTTTATCAAGATCATCAACAATTTCCTGGGCTAAGAGAATATTGTCAGTGATATCCCTACCTTTGATGAAAATAGATTAATAAAGAGATGTAATGTGAGGAAGATGGGTTTGTAACCTTTCCATCAAAACTTTACTAATAATTTTTTATATAACAGAAGTTAAACAAAAAAGTATTGATTGGTCCCAAGTGGTTTTTTCATTATTTTTAGGAACAAGCACAATGGTAGAAGACATAAAATAGCTATCAGGATCCTCCCCAAGAAAGATACTTTGAATAGCTTTAATTATCTCCACCTTAATGATATCCCAACATTTCAAATAAAAGTCTGTTGTGAAACCATCTGAGCCAGCAACCTTATTACAATTGAATTCCTTAAGAGCCCCTATGATTACTTCTTCCAAAAGGACATAGCAATATTGAGACTTTCCAATATACACATTATCCGAAAGAATGATTCAAATGCGAAAGGCTCTATGGTGGATCAAAGATAATCTCCATAATATAATTCAAAGTTCTTATAAATAACCTTAAAATTTTGCTCAAATCCGTCATTCTAAATCATTACACTAATGCCACTTTTAATATTACATCTCAGCAACATAGCACCTAAATTATATGGGATCACATCAAGCTGGACTGTTGTGATAAATTGAGACCCCAATTAATTAGCTACAAATATATTAATTCATATTATATTAGAATCAAATCAGCCTCAATTATCAAGATCAAATAGACATGGGCAAATCTAATTTACACATTTGCAATATTGAACCAAAAAAAAATAAATAAATAAAAAATAAAAAAAGCAACACGCAGGGGCAAACCAAG
This sequence comes from Phalaenopsis equestris, assembly GCF_001263595.1. NCBI lineage: Eukaryota > Viridiplantae > Streptophyta > Magnoliopsida > Asparagales > Orchidaceae > Phalaenopsis > Phalaenopsis equestris. The sequence goes on from NW_018242642.1 coordinate 1,390, forward strand.
GTTGGGTCTAGGGGACAGTCACCCCCCCTCAAATTCAGATTTTTACTTGCATGGGAGAGTAGTATGATCTTTTGCCCCTCCTAAAATATTAATTTTGCCTCACCTAAAAATGTCACTTTGCACTTTGTTGCCCTTGCCTCA
>NW_018242643.1:0-558 GCF_001263595.1 Phalaenopsis equestris
TCCTAGGGGTTCCTCCTTTCACATTACAACTCCACTCAAAAAAATGAAAAAAAATATAAAAGATAGATATAATAACTCAAAATTACATGTATCCAATCAAAATACATACCCAAATAGTGTAGTATACCCATGTGAACATGTATAAAGGAGAGATTAAGTAAAGCAGTTTTCGAGCCTGAGAAAAGACATCCAAAAGGCAAGGAAAGGCTTGAAAAGTAGTTCCAAGAGGATTCCAAACCTGTAGCTCTGAAACACCAAAGAAATAAAAGAGGATGTAAGTGGTCAAAGTACAAGAAACCGACGAGAGAGCCCCGCAACATAGAGCCTCCAGTCCAGACCAGAGCAAAGGGAAAACCACGGTCGTTTGAGCACACAACTCTCCAAAGAAAATACCACATCCATTCACAGATAATAGAAAGGACAAGAGCAAATAGGAGAGATCCTCCAAACCAACCCTCGACACAATCCATTCATAGATAAAGAGATTAAGGAGCCCTAGGCCTCCCAAATGGTTCTTATCGAGGATAGCAGTGGAGCCATGGGCCTCCATGCAAATAA
>NW_018242644.1:0-323 GCF_001263595.1 Phalaenopsis equestris
TAAAAATAAGCATATATTATTTTGTATTACATCAAAATTTAAGTTCTCTAAATAAATAATTCATTAAAAAAAACTAAAAGGATCAATGGCTTCTTTGGTACAAAATTCTTATGTATTTACATATTTAACATCTAAATTTTGATTTTTTTTTTTATTTTTGTTGCAAAAATCTTTTATATCACATGCAATATATTATTGTGTCCAATTTAGAAAAGTGAAATAGACACTTTCGTACATATGCGACATATATCAAAAAATTGAAATTTAAATGTTAGAAATGTCACATAAAAATTGACTGATATGTATGTAGATCTTTCTTAAAT
>NW_018242645.1:0-339 GCF_001263595.1 Phalaenopsis equestris
TATAAGAAATTTAACTTGTTAAGCATGCATATACTTGAATTAATTTAGGAATTTAAATATTTTAAAATCAGATAATCTTAAAATATAATAAATTCCATGGGCGACAAATAATACACTAATACTGATGGGATTGATCATTTAAATTTCCCTATCCTGATTGGAGCATTTATGTTTTGCATCATTTAATTTCACAATAAAATAAGTGATTAGGTGAGATCTTAATATTGTGTAGGCAATGATCGAATAATAATCCAATATTCAAGTAAATACAACCAAAATATAACGATAGCATAGTTTTCCATCAAGTCAATATTCAAAATGCACCTTATATCAAGCTCC
>NW_018242646.1:0-1531 GCF_001263595.1 Phalaenopsis equestris
TCTCAAGTGATGCAGAGTGAGAAGTAGATACCCCTCCAGCTAATGTAGATGGTTTATCTCTACTTCTACTCCTGGTGTCAACAAATGATTCAACCTTTGAACCGTATGCTTTCCAATAGGATTTTTTGGCTGTAATATTTCTTCATTTCTATGGGACTCTACTCTTATTTGCTCACAAAGAGTGAAAATCAGGACTGGGTAACCTAAACCACTAGCTGTAGAGCTCTTAGCTATGCTCCGTGCATGATGAACTATGTGAGCACCAACATCTATTGCTATCATGTTTTGAATGCATTAGTTTAATTCATTTTTATCCTTCGTTGCATCAATAAGATGATTTGTAGACAGTAATTTAGAAGAAATGAAGTGGTGTCATACCTTTGACTGAAAAGTCAACATGGAAGCAGAGAAGTTAAATTTCTTATTATTTGTAATTCTCCATTCTCCTCTTCCTTCAGTCAAATAAGCAATCACTTCATCCAGTGATGAATCAGTTATCACGAATGCAGCGTATTCATCATGAAATACATTCCTCATCCCATAAAAGCATTGATCCTTTCTCCAAAAAATTCAACTTGCTTACCTCTTATAAGAATTTTTTCATCATTGGTAAGCCTTAAGTTGGCATAAAACTCCCAAATCATTGGTACAATCGCTATTGCAGTGAAGTAGCAAAACTATTCCCAATTTTTGGCGATGAACAACTTCTTGATCTCGCCACCCGTGTTAGCAAAAGTCCATTTCCGGATCAATCTTCTCGAATCTATTTGAGTGTTATAATTATGTTGGGCCTTGAAATTGATAAATTATCTTGCATCAAAATCATTTGATGACTTTCCTCTTACTCGTGGAGCCATTTAAAGTTTTATGAAAATCTAAATAAATTACAAAATAAAAAATCTAACTCCCCAAATAAGATTACTTGGTAAGAAACTTTTAACCATGAGTTTTCTTCAAGATTTTCATCAAAAATCCTAAATTTCAGATTTTCCATAATGTAGGAAAAATCCATGGTGAAAATAAAAACTTTCTAAGTTTAAGTGAAGCTCTTATCAAGAGAAGATGAAATCTATGATTTTTTGCCACTGAAATCTTCTCTATCATGCTCAATGTGAAGCCCTAGGTCAATGTTAAGAGATAGGAGATGACCCAAGCAGTAACAATAGAGTTTTACTATGCAATTTTGCAGGTTTTAAAGCAATTTGGCATTTTCGCGAATTTGGCGCATCTTGCGCCAAAGCCGGCGCATCATGCACCGACTCACTGCAAATTGGCACATCTTGCGCCAATGCCTTATTCTTTCTAGATTTTATTTTCTGAGGAAATCTGTTGTGTACTGCTTTACGTCAACCTCTAATTAACTCAAATAAACACTTATACTCATAATTAAATAATTTTCTAACACATAACTTTCACAAACAACATAAAAAATACGTGCTATTACATAATAACATTTTTCAAGTAAACAAACTCTAACTCAGTGTCCTAAGCAAACAAAATATCCTAACATTGAAATTTAAACATTAAAACA
>NW_018242647.1:0-473 GCF_001263595.1 Phalaenopsis equestris
TCTCCCAGAGGCTGAGGAAGATCGAGTTATGGTTCAAGGAAAGTTGGTACCTTTTATTCCAGAGGTAATCAACTTGTTTTACTATTTACCATCGGAGACTTTGTGTTTTTATGTGAATTATAGTCCTACGGAAGTGGAATTAGATAAGATCATATCTTATTTGATTTGAATATTACCAATGAGAGAAGAGAAAATTTCCTAACTTCAAAGTTATATGCACTTTCAAAGGCCTGACACTATTTCATTTCTGCTCGTCTGCTTCCAACCAATCATCTTAGTGAAGTGACCAAAGAGAGAGCAACATTTAATTATTTTATTCAGGAGGGAAATCCCATCAATGTATGGGCTTTGATCTATGACACTATCATCAGTTCAGCTGCTGCTACTACTACTGCAGGTATGGGATTTTCTTCCTTGATGTTCTCTTTATGCGAGCAGGCTGGAGTGAAGTATGGTAGTTAGGAGGAAGTTCT
>NW_018242648.1:0-3634 GCF_001263595.1 Phalaenopsis equestris
ATTCTTTTATTTGTCGATTTACAAAAAGTCGGTCATTCAGCATGCTCGAAATATAGCTGGTAGTTCTACAGCTGTGGTTTAGGATTCCCTATCCTGATTTTCACTCTATGTGAACAATCAAGAGTAGAGTCTCATAGAAATGAAGAAATATTACAGCCACAGAATCCGATTAGGAGACATATAATTCAAAGAGTTGAATTAATTCTTGAATATAGAGGTGGAAGATGGGATAGACCCTCTACATCTGTTGCAGGGGCGTCTACTTCTCGATCTGCATCACTTGAAGCTATTATGGACCAAATGATGATTCTACAAATGGACATAGTTAGTATTCAAACTTTGTTGGGAGAGATAGGAGCAAGAAATGTTTATAATGATGAATATCAGCAGAGGAGAGTTCAACATGATATTGATTTTGAAAATGCTATGGTAAGACATCTTAGGGGTGAACCTAATGTGAACTTTCCTGCTTGCCCCAGTTTCACTCCCTATGCTCTTGTTTATGATGAAGAAGAAGAAGGAGAAGAAGAAGAAGATTCTGATGATGATGAGGAAGGAAATGAGGATTGATGTTTTATGAGTTTAGGTTAGTGTGTTTTGATGTTTGTTTGTTATTTGTGATTGTATTGTGATGAACTTTTATTTGAAACCTGTTGTAGTAAAAACTTTTATGTTGAGTTGTGAACTGAATCTATAATAATAACTACAGACTTTCACTTTTTCTCTATGTTTAGTATTTTTCAGTTTTTGTATGTTTGCTTTTAATTCTCAGCAAGTTCCTTAGAATATATATTATGTTTTATTTAATACTTTAAAGCCTGTATGTAGTTTTACAGTTAGTACATGCAGTATAACAAAACCCAATTTCATAGTCAAAAATCCCCTACAAGTCAGTTTTTATTTTCATGCATTTTCTGATTTCTTTCCCCTAGTAAATTTTATACTAAAAATATTTTTAAAATCACTTAAAAACTTAAGTTTGGGGGGAAAGAAAATTTTATTTTGAAAAGAAGTAAACTAAATTTTATTTGTCCTCAATTAATTATATTTTTAAAATTAATTTAACATGGCATTGGATATTAAGATTTAACTTTAAATGACTATACTTCTATTCATAAATATTGTGGTAAATATAGGTAAAAAGTTTTTAAAAATAAAGGTCAATTCTGAAGTTAAAGATATTTGGTATGATACAAATAAGACAATGTTTTCGTATTTTAAGTAAAGGAAACTTATATTTTTGAAGTGTTAAGAATTTTAGAGTTTCATGTTAAAAGAAAGGAATAAGGCTTTATGAAAAATCATAAACTAGTATGACTTTATTAAGTAGGAGAGGGGTGGAGTTTTAAATTGAAGTTCAAAATTATTAAAGGCTATACAGATATAGTAATCCTCACTTAGAAAAGAAAAAAAAAGAGAAAGAAAATAAAGGATTGAAAAGATTCTCAAAGAAAAGAAAAGAAAAGAAAAAAAAAAGAAAAAGAAAAAGAAAAGAAAAATAAGCGAGGAGAAGCTTGAGGAGATGTCTAATAAAAAATTAGGTTCACTTGAATCAACTTAAAGAAGGAGCTTTATTACATTTTCTAAACTTATATCGGAGTATTAGTAGAACTCCTAGTAAAGTTTTTATGAAGTTCTTTTTCATATGAATGTTCTAAATGTCCTTAATATGACAATTCCAATTCTTCTTGAAATGGATAGAGATCCAGAAATCTTAAATTTGATTACTGAGTATTCCTAAACTTAGAGTTTGAATCTAAGTTATTAATGGTTTTACTTAAATTTTGTTATTCTATTTATTAAACTAAAGTATAGAAGTTATAAGTTAAGCTCTATCCTAAGTTAAATGTTTTTATGGAATAAAAGTGTCACTTGAGGACAAGTAATATTTAAGTTTGGGGGATTTTGATACACCAAAATAATATACTGTTTTAAGTACATATTTTAAGCTTATTTTCGGTGATATTGCACTTTAAAGAAGGTTATTTTCATGTTTTTGTTGCAAGTATATCATTTTTAGGCATTTGGAGCCAAAACCTAGAATAGTGCGGTCTTCAACAAGCTGGCGCAAGATGCGCAAGATTTGCGCCAGATGCGCCATTTGATAGAGAGCTGGCGCATGATGTGCCAGAGATGACCTTTTGCAAATTAAGGCGGTTCGAGACAAATTTTGCGCGAGTTTTCAAAGGGACATTTGTTCTTCAAAGCGACACTTGTTCTACATGCTTATTAGAGTAATTCAATGCATCTAGACACTTTGGAAGGTTCTTTTATTAAGGGATATGACTCTTGGAAAATGACACTTCTTTTGAATCAAAAAGAGTTGTCTTCCTGAGGAATTTTGGAGGGAATTTTGAGTTCTTTTTCGACAACTCAAAATAAAAGAGAGAGACTTTGAATTGTAAAAGAGAGATGAGAAAGGGAGAGACAAAGTTGGCATGAGAGGCAAGATGAGAGAAGAGAAGATTTTCCTCTGGGGTTGTAAGAGGAGATGGAAGGTGAGAGATTTCTTCTTCATTACACTTCTAAGAGGGAATTGAGTGGGATTATAAAGAGGGAAAGACTTGGAGAGAACTTCTAGAGATTTACTTGGGAAGGATTGTGAGATAAGTTGTATTTTTATTTCTTTTGTAAACTTATTTTTATATATGAAATCTATGTTTTATCATATTCTTCTCATGAATTCTGAGTAGTCTTCTTTATCCTTCTCTCTAATTTGAGATATGGTTTTGTGAAGAATTGATTTTGTTTTCTACGGTTTTAAATATTAATAATTTGTGATGACCTCCGATCTTCATTTACTTTTCAATCTGGCTGATTGAAATGTTAAAATTTGTTGAAAGACATATGTTCTGAAAAGGGATATGAATTCTATAACATAGGGACAATCACATTTGATTTCATGGAAGTGTATGTCATCCATGGGATTGGGTGCAAATAAATAGGGAAATATACTTTGTTGGATGCAGAATTGGAGATTTTAAGGTGACAGATTAAAATTTTCAATTTGGTCCAGTTAATTAGAAACTGATGCGAGATTGTTAGCCCTCAGGTGAGGGAGTAGTGAGAGCTCTAGAGTGGCAGTTGGTATCCTCCTAGCCTAATCACGGAATTATGGACCAAACTCTGAATTAGTCAGTGTTATTTTTAACACTCGAAAGAGGATAAAGAATAGGATTGCTCTTATTTGGCACAAAACAATTTATATATATATTTTCAAATGATTTCAATTTCTTCACAATCCATATACTCATTGTAAAAGGGAATGATGCTTTTTTAAAATTGAACTTTCTATCAAAACAAAAACTTTGTTTAAATTTTCGTAATTTTACTTTTAAAAGTTTAGTATTTAGTTTAGTTTAACTTATATAATCTTACATATACATTTTAAGTAGCATCACTTTAGTAGTTAATATTCGAACATTGCACATAACTTGATTTTTCTTTTTATTTTGTAGTTTAAAATTAAAATATTAAAAACTTACATATAGGTATTTCCAGCTTCCCTGTGGGATCGATATTTAGGACTCCATTAGAGCTCTTAATTACTTGAGCAATATGTATACTTGTGTTGAGTTTAAAAGAGATTTTGCATTTTAAAAAGAGTTTTAAAAGATAAACTATTTTCATAAAA
>NW_018242648.1:9451-11948 GCF_001263595.1 Phalaenopsis equestris
CAGTCGGTAGTGAACAGTGTGTTCGTGTTCGGCTCGATTTGAATATTCATGTTCGTGTTTGGCCCGTGCTCGGCTCGAAATTAGCTCGTTAAACTTAAATTGAGAAAAATAGATGTAAAATATGGGATTCGAACCTGGATCAAATATATACAAAAAAGACACTAACCACATTGCCACATGAGGTGTTATGATTTAAACTTAGACATAATTATATATAATATATTATTATATAAATAATATATGTAATATACTGTTATATAAAAAATTATATAATTTTTTTTTTTCGAGCTAACACGTGCGAACAAAGATTTGTTCGTGTTCGGCTCGTTTATAATTCGAACTTTAAAAATTTGCTTGTGTTCGGCTCGTATACTTAACGAACGAGCCAAACAAGAGCTGTTCGCCAACAACGAGCTTTTTTGACAGCCCTATGATAGAGGTACTATGAGCCAACGAGTTAAAATTATATTTTATAGGCTTTTGTTAAAATTAATAAATATTTGGATGGCTGTTAGATGTCCATCATTAAGATTAAGCTAACCCGGATTAACATAAGAATACTTTGAGAGTTGATTTTTAAGCCCAATAGTTTTGATACTAAATTATACAATAAAAATATTTTTGACCATATCTTCCGTGGATCCGACGGTTCGGTATAAAGCATGTATCAAAAGATGAATATGAAACAATGAAAGGGTACCTGAATCAGAGATCGAACAACCAACGGCCAACCGTCCTTGAGGTAAGCCTATCATAAAGCGACTGAGAAGAAAACAACCTGCTAGGGACCAATCAATTGGGAGTAGACCTACCTAAAACTAACTTATCATAAGCGGATGATTAAAGAGGACCGGCGTATAAATATCATTTCACAAAAACTTTAGTCTATTTTTAATAAAGGACGCATTAAATATAAATGTTCTCTTTTTTTAAATTATTGAAACCTAGGTTAGAGATGATTTTCTGAACTCCCTCCCTCCCTCCCTCCCTCCCTCCTTTGACGCTCTATTTCATGGGTTTCCCTCCTTCCTTTGACGTTCTATTTCATAGGTTTAATTCACGGACAAATTTGGGTTCAGCATTGATATAATAACACTTCTAATTATTATGTAATTCTCCACTTTTCATTTCTTTTCTGACTTTGGGAAATCACTTAACAAATGGTAACTAAAAAAAAATAGAAGACAGAATAGCTACTCGCCCAAAGCATTCCACGATCGTCCACCAATAACACTGACTTTCGAAAATGTTGTCATATTAAACATCCATATCTACATCTCTTAGATATTATAAAAATGCAAAAATATATATTAAGCTATGAATAATTTACGTACAAATTAAAGTAAAATACACACACACACATATATATATATATATAACACAATTCTTATATATTTACATATCTAATGTCTAAGATTTAATATTTACATGCATACTACACAAATGAGAAATTAAACATCACATCAAAAATTATTATCATTAACTTTTTAAAAACATAATACATATTTTCGTGCATATTACTTGTGACATCAAAATGTTATAAATAAAAATATAACATCCTAAGTGTTGCAAATGCAAATATATAACAATTGTGCTGTATATAAGTAAAATTTTCATAAATTTATATACAACCAGTTAATTAGCTACGTAGACATCATCAAACTCTCACAAGGGAGGAGATTATTAAGCTACTTTATTTAGTCTCGGCTTGGTCCCAGGCACAAACTTAGAGGGACCAGAGACTGGAGGCAAGAGAGAGAGAGAGAGAAGTGATTAGTGAGATCTTTGTTCATAGTGAGAGTAATGATATGCATCAATCTCCCCTGCCCATAAAGAACAATGGCTCTTTTAGCTCGTGCAGCAGTCTTTTCTCCTGTATTCTGCACTACCACCTGCTACACATTGAGGTCTTGGCCGGCGTTTCACTCTCTCTTAACATCTCTCTCTCTCTCTTCGCTTCTAAGGACAAATATAGAGGCTGGTGGGATGAATGATAGAGAAAGGCAGCAGCATGTGTGGTGGTGGGGAAGAAGCCTGAAAAAGGAAAAGCTCTCAAACTGCAATTAGATAAATAAATTAACAGCATGAAAAGACAAGAACATCTCATAGCTGGTGGGCTATCTGGGATTACTTTGTGATTTTTTTAATTTTATTATTTATTTATAAAATTAGGTAAAAATTCTTTGAAATTCTGAATAAATATTGTTTTAATTTTATTAAGATTTATGTTAAATAAGATTTTATAAATCTGGTTATTTTGAATTTATCAAAATCAAATGTTGTAAATATATAACATTGTTTGGTTCAATTTAAAATTAAATCCACTAAACATATTTTTCATGTTTGGCATAAGTCCAATCTTATCTTGTTCTTCATATGCGAAATCCGTTAAATTCAGGTGATAATCGGATCCATATTTACATTAAAAAGGTACCAGAAGTGAAGCAAAATTAGATTTAGCGTAGTGCAGATTTAATTTCTCTATATTATTTTTTTT
>NW_018242649.1:0-1202 GCF_001263595.1 Phalaenopsis equestris
ATTATCCCATAACTAATTTAATTTATCTCCAATTTGCTTTTTTTAGAGATTGTGTGAGAAATTTTATTAAACAAAAAATTTCAGCAATGCGACATATTTGATCCCTTTAAGATAAAATCAGTCATCAATAATATAATATAACACACACACAGACGCACATATATATATATATATATAATAAAAATTTTAATATATTCATTACTTTTATTCTATATAGTTTTATAATTAGGATGACAGTAATATATTCAGACTCATTATGAAATAGTGTGACTATATCAGTTGAGCTCTTATATTTAACGTCTAATTTAATAAGATGTTTGTTTAAAAAGAAATCTTTATAATGAAACTTTTTTATATGTTACATATATATTATATTAATTATTGAAATCACTTACCTCAAAGTGTAAGCTACGTTGTTTTTTGGCACTTACTAAACTCCGCTAAACTTCTTTTATAATTACCCTTGATTTTACATGTATCGCATGCATTATGCCAAAAATTTTCTTCTTCTTTAATTTCTTTTATAAAGACCTTTGCATCATAATATTTTTATTTACAAGAAAAAATAAATTGTTAATGTTATTACCTTCTTTCATGTTCCTATAAGTATATTACGTTATTAGGTTATACGTGATATTGAATCGAAGCAATATCATGACTCATTTGGCTAATTGATCTGCCAATGGAGAGTGAACAAGTATTTCAATGGGTTAATTTTTGAAATCAAGCTAATGTAATGAAATAGTATATAATGGCTAAATTATGAATATTAGAGCCAGGTAATGGTTTTCGATTGATGAATATTTAATCTCAGTGGGAATAACATGCTAACTCAAACTGTACAAAATGTTCCCTTTCACCTCGTCATCAGTCTAATCTAGTAGTGTGCCTAATGACTCATCCAACACTGCAATATATAGAATTAAGGGCTTCCTTGGAATAGAGGTTGCCAATGGAAAGGGTTCAGAATTTAATGTTTGATATCTTCAAACACCTTATGGCATTCATCATCTTAGTGAAAAATGAGCATCCTTTTTAGATAGGTTGGTGAAAGGGCAATATCTCTCGGACAAGTTGGATATAAACTTCATAATTCCCTGAAGGGACTGTAACTACTTCAAAATCTTAGAAGGTTCTATATCTAAGATAGTTTTGATCTTACCGGCCATCTCAATATCTTTATGACAAACAATAAAGATCAA
>NW_018242650.1:0-1837 GCF_001263595.1 Phalaenopsis equestris
GCTGAGGAATAGGACAGAGTAGTAAGCAATTCAAAAGAGAATATTTGTAGTGGTATGTAAGCCTAAGAAACTCAAGTTTCCTAATGGGAGCCATTGTATTGAGATTTGCAGTTTAAGATGATTATCCTTTTTAAACATATATTTCAAGTGATTATTTTATTAAATATAGATTTATTATTCCTGAAATTTTCATAAAAATGCCTTGTAGAAGTCTCAAAAGTAATTCTAGCCTCAAATATATGCCTATAACAATGACTTAGCATTATATTAAGCTATATTGCTTTATATAAATCTAATATGAATTAGCATAATAAGATATCAATGGCTAAAAATGCATGACAGATGATCTTACAATTTTGTTTGGAAAAGATGGCCAACTGAAACTGCTCAAGCATGATATCAAAAATTCTATGCAAAGTATTTCAAAGAAAATTTAACCATAAAACTTCTCAAGGTAGACATCAACTAAAGGTTAACTCTTTAACATCAAGTAAGTAGCAACTTTAAGCCAATCATATGCATAACAAAGGTATAATTCATTCAAAGCCTTAATAAATAATTTATTTTATAAATGAACCATCTAACATCTAAGAAGAAAGAAAAGGATATATAATAGAAGTATATAATCTAACTAACAGAAAATTGTAAGGAATGAATCTACGTTGAATCAACTGATAATGAACGAATTTTCCTCTTGTAAGAGGTAGTCCTAGACAACTCCATAAACTTATATATATAAAAAATAATTTTCCTTTAAGATTTGAACTTTTTGATGTAATTCACTATTAACATCATTTAACATTAGTGATGGATAACCTGCTTCAAGCAAACTTTCTAGAAGAGTTAAACCTTCATTTTCAATATCAATCAAAAATTTGATTACATTGACAAGATATGGATGGCTTACTTTATTTGAATCAATAGTAGCTTGGTTAGTACAAATGGTGAAATTTTAAAATAAACTACAATCATTAAAACTTCATTTATTTGGTGAATAGGGGAACCTCATTTACATTTTGTGGATTAATCTAGGCTAAACTATGCACCTTAAGATTGTTATTTAAAAGTTGTTAGACTTATTCTTCTCATCTGCAAGAACAACTTCAATAATTTTTTTGGCTAAGTTCTGTTTTAATATTTTTTCTTCTCAATATCAAGGATCTCAAGCGTCAAAACTTCAATTTTAATTTCTCTAGGATGTTAAAATTACCTACTCTCATTATAGCATGAACTCTATCAAAATAATCTCTTATAGAAAAGACATCAAATATAAAGATCTAGAATGAGAAACTTTAATTGAGGTTCACTTTATAGTATACAAATAAGATGTTAGTCATTACTATATGATTTGACAAAGTAAAATTAATTTTTTTTCCCTAAGGTGCCTTCATTTATGGGCTAATCTAACTTTGGGTGTCGCCCAAAAGTTCACATATTGTAAACCATATTATAATATTATTGTATTCAATAAAGTAGAAGTATCATACTCACATTTATCATTAAAATGAACAGCCTGCATGGCCAACAATCTTTGATCTTCTTCTATTAAAATAAGCTTGGTCAAGCTATTATATTAATAGATAAGTCATAGTCAACAACTTCTTAAGTGTTAGCAGCTCTTCATTAAACTCATCGAGTTCAAAATCCATAGCCTTTGGAGGTGAGTTTAGATGAAAATTCAGTATATAGACTAAATTTTCATAAAGTTGACGCATTCTTTTGTTTCATAAACATTAATGACAGACAATCTTGAACTGGAGGATTTTTATTATTAAATTTGGCAAAGTACTTCACCTTGGCAAGGCACAGCTAAGGAAACAAATGACAAAGCAAGAAA
>NW_018242651.1:0-26195 GCF_001263595.1 Phalaenopsis equestris
CTAGACCTCAACCAAAAGTGAGGTCAACAAGATCACTACCACGCCCTTACTAATATCAATGGGAGATAATGAAAATTGTTGAAATTTTAATTCATGTGATACATATCCTTATTAAAATATCACATTAGTATCAATTGTGGGCTTAAAATAAGTGAGTCATCATCTTCCCAGATTAAGCCCATCATTTTAGAATCATTTGATTTTGATTAACTTCCAAGTCTCGATAAACTGGAAAATTATAATTTTTTATTATTATGGAAAGTTGGAAAATTTGTGTCTACCATTTATTCCTTTGTATTTCAATCATCCAAGAGTATTCATTATGATCAAATTTACCCATTTTTCCCTTTGGTTAATCCTAAATTTTGATTAAGGTACCAAAATCTAAAATGACCATTTTGTTCTTCGGGCTCTCCACCTTATAACTCATTAAGCATAATCCAAATGACTTTGAAAATTTTAGAGTTCTCTGCCCATGAGACAATTAAAACATCAGAGGAGGAAATGTAGTTTCAAATTTTTATTTAATTTAAATAATTATTTTAGTTTAGAAAATAAGATTTTCAACATTGATTTATTAAATAAATCAAAATAAAGATTTTATTTTGTTCATAGGAAAAAATATTAGAGGTTCTCCTAGGTCAGAAGAACACTTCGGCAAAATTCCATGATTTGTTAATTAAATTTTAATTTAAGTTTATAATTATTTATTATTTTTTTAGTGATTTAATTAAATAAAAAATATGTTTTAATTACAAAAATTATTTTTTTCTATTTTTATTAAACATCTCTAAGTCCAAGGAAACCAGAGAAATAAGTTTATATATTTAAGATTTTTTAATTTATTTATTATAACTATTTTAATGAAAAGTAAGAAAAATACATTTTTAGGCCTTTAAAAATTTATTTTTAACTTAGAAAAATTAGAAAAAAATATTTTAATGAGTCGTAAATGATCAGGGAACCATTATGCATATTTTGAAACATTTTATGTATTTTTGGAATTTTTTTTATATTTTTAAATTATTTTAATTTAAAATATAGCTAAAAAATGAAGTATTTTCTCCAAAATAATTTTTATTTTTCTTAAGTGCTTCCGATCACAAGGAACTTAGAAAACCACTTTTCATAATTTTTCTAAATGTATTTAATTTAATAAATATTTTTTTTGTAAGAAAAATATAGCTTTCCTTATAAAATCAACTTTAGTACTCAAACTTAATCAAATAAATTTCAACTTTTTATAGTGAATCAGCATGATTTTTCTACACAATGAAGAATTGATTTTATTAATTTTCTATTAATACTTAATTTAAATAAAGTAATACAAGCTATACACATTTAATTAGATATAGAAATATACAAAACCATTCAAACTATCATGATATTTTTTCTAAGCCCCCTTAACCATAGGAAATCTATTAAAATTTATCTCATAAATTTCTAAGTTATATTTTAATTTATATAATTAATTTAAGTCAAAATATCCATCCAAGCTTGAAAATTAGTGTTAGAAGCACAGAGAAGCTCTGACCTTAGAAAAATCAGAGAATATCTTCTCTATCATGAGAAACAAACCCAAAAAATTTTAAGCCATGATGAACAATATTTAATCATAGTAAATTAAAATATCACAGAGGCTATTTAATTAATTAAAAATTAATGAGTCAACAAATAATTTTTATTCTTCCTTCACATTATTCTCCTCTGTTACTGAGCAAGTAGGTATTTTTATTTTATTTTTATGATTTTTTTACGGAAAGTTAAGAATTTTCAAAGATCTGACATTTATTTAATTCAATAAAATCCTATTTTTCTATATAAAACAAGCGGCGCCACGCAATCCTCGGCAACTCCGAAGTCTCTACGCAGTGTGTTCTGATTTGGTGCAGCCGTCTGAGTTAGTGTTGACTCAGCCCGTTGTTCACACACTATGAGCTCGACTGATGAGATCTCTTATGTCCGTTCGATACACGCTCGATCGGACGGCTCTCTATCATCGTCCTCGATGGTCAGAGCTCATGAACTGCATGACTTTTAGACTAAATATCTCGCTCGATAGCCAAACCAAATCACATAGAGTTTGTTCCTACACCTTCATCTACTCAAGATGAACATATCCATACGGTTATAATGCTATGAAATTAAACTACTCTTCACAATTGGTGAAACCAACCTCTAATTTAAAATTTTTGGTTTATACCTTTGTCTGAGAGGGGAGGCCTCAATTAGATGCTTGTGGAAGCTTCAGTGGAGTCCCATGAACCTCCTGGATGTGTTGGTTATAAGTTCAATGAAATGGGGGTGCAACTTTGGTCTAGGAGTGGTTTAGAAAGTTCAACAGATGGGGATTTCAGTGAGAATCTCCTTCCCTTGCTTCGGGGAAGCATAAGAGCAATTTAATTTTGAGTTTTGGGGATTTTGAAGGATGGACAAAATTTTTCCTAGTTTTGAGCTCAAAAATTGAGCTCGGGCAGTGGTGGAGATGGCTGGAAGATGGTTGGAATTGGCTTAAAAGGTCGTGGAGGAGCCATGAAACAATTTGGCAAAGTTCCCCGAGGAATTCGTTCAACCCCATTTTTGGCCATGGAGGAGGTGGTTTAAATAGATGAGGAAGGAAAGGCCACCATTGCTGGCCATTGGGTACAAAGAGTTTCTTATGTGGAGGGCTGAGTGGAACAAGTGTCCAATTGGAGTGAGCCAAGGCAGGGAGTTCAAACTTGGAGTTGAGGCTTGGGGGTCGCTCTCAATTTTGGTGTTTTTTGGCCAGTCTGATGTCCGACAAAGCCAAGGGTGGTGGTAAAGAAGTCATGGGAGCCAGGAGAGGGTTTATAATGATTAACCCTTAATGACAAGTGATGATGGCAAAGGTATTTTGATTTAGGCCAAAATTGGGGGGAGATCCCTTGAATTAAAGGACCATTGGTCCATAGCTCATGTAGAGTGGGCTAGGTGGATCTAGTCTGGTCACTAAAGTCCAAATAATGGATGTAGTTCCTTTGCTTTGATCAATTTGGCTTGGCTTGGTCAACTTTGGAGCATGGGCTCAATTTTGGGAATTTTAGCTTGGAGTTAGGTTTAGGTTGGGCTATCCATGAAATTGAGCTCAATTAATTAACCAAGGTGATGTATATTATTGTCACAAGGAGTATAGAAAAGATTTGGAGTGATTTTGAATAGATTTGGAGGTTCAATTTGGTTAAATTTGGACATTTGGTCAATTTTGAAGATGTTGGGTTAGACTTGGGGTTGAGTTGGGCTAGAGTATTGATATGGCCCAAATGATGGTTTAATTTGATGTAGGTGATTGTCATGAAGAGTTTTAGATGCTAAATGGGTGGAAATTTTGGGGTTATGCAGTTCAATTTTGTGGAATTTGGGGACATGGCCAATTTGGGGCAAAATTGGGGATTTTGTTCCAAATCAAATTTGAATGAAATTTAGGCTTGACCAAGGCCAATTTAACAATTTGATGTGGGGAAGTGCTGTAAAGAGTTTAGGATGCAAAATTGGGGCAATTGGATAGATTTTAGGGTTCAATTGAGAGATTTTGATTTTGGATCAAATTGTGGCTTTTTTATTTGGGTTGAAATTGGATTCAAATGTGGGACAATTAGGCTTGTAATTGGTTTCAATCCAGCTTGAGCATGATGAATTTGAATTTAAAATTGAAATTTGTGAAGATTGGGATGAAAGTGGTGGACATTGGGGGTGAATTGGGGTAATTAGGCCTTTTAAAGGCAATTTGGGGCTTTTGGTCAAAATAGGTAAAATTGGTCAAATTGAGCTTAATGGAGTGGTTCAAATTGATTTTGCGGATATTTGAAATGATTTTGAAGATTTTGGGACAATTTGGGTCATTAAGGGTATTTTTGTAATTCTGGCCAAATGAGGGGTATTTTGGTAATTTTTTAAATTTTAGGGTGTTTTGATCAATTTGAGTGGTTTCGAATGTTTTGAAATGATTTTTGGACAAAATTTGGTATTTTGAGAATTTTGATCAAAATTTGGGTTTCAAGGGTAGTTTGGTAATTTGGGTACATTTGGGGGCAAAAGGCTAAGTTGGGTATTTTGGTAAAATTGAGGTGTCAACCACCCTACTTGAGCCATGGACAAATAGAATTCCCAACTTTGGGCACTTCATGTACTGGTCCTAGCTAAATTGTAACTTAGGGCTAATGGGTCTAGGGGACCATCTACATTAGTCTCACAAAGGGTTAAATGATCAAAGTTAAATAGATTTGAGCTTAGGGTTGTGAGTGGAAGTGTAATATGCAAGTGTGTGTGTGTGACCAACTAAGACCACACCAAGCAATTTTATGGGGACTCTCCTTGAGCTGCCCCATATCGACCCCACCTACTAAGTGCTAGAGGTTATGACCAACATGTGGAAATTCAAGTTGAGCAAAGAAGAGTTTAGAATCTCTAATGGTGATGGTGAGGGTTCGTGAGGGTTCCTTTTCTAGTCCTCTAGGAATAGTCAATAAGAAATTCTTATAGCTAGACCTTAGACTACTAAAGAGAAAAGACTAGACCTCAACCAAAAGTGAGGTCAACAAATGGACCCCCAATAGATGTGTTGTGTTGGGCAAGCACACCACAAGTATTGGTGATGATCAAAGAGACAACAAAATGAACACAGACTTCTAAGCCAACATACTTGGAACAAAGCATAGAATTGAGTGGCAGTTGTTTCCGCTGGGGAATTGGCAAGTAAAAATTTGATTGAAACTGTGTCTTTGGAACTCTTGCTGGGGAATAAAAGGAAAGGAATTCCAAAAACAACCTTCAGATACTTTTAAAAAGAGTAGACCTCAACCAAAAGTGAGGTCAACAACAGTGTTTCACCATTCGTCAAATTTATTTGTTCTAATTTCAACTGGATCATCAAATTAGTGTTTTCTGCCACCATATATCTTATGGGTCTCAGTACTACATCCAATGGTCCATAAAACTGTAACAAAAAATAAATCCAAACACATAACTATGGGTTGCATCCCAGAAAAAACTTGTTTAACGGTTTTAGCACGACATATCTAATGTTTTACTCTAGGAAATCCAACATCAGGATTTCTTTATATAAAAGCTTGTTTCCGCAAATGTAATGTTTTAATCGATCTCCGTTTACTTTAATTATTCTTGCAGTTTTTAATTTTTAATGTCCATAACACCATTAGGATAGAATTTTATCACAATGAATGATACTGACCATTTGGACTTTAGTTTTCCAAAAAAATAATTTCAATCTTGTATTATATAATAAAACCTCTTGTCCAGGCTCAAAATCTTTTCTTAAAATTTTTCAATCATGCCAACTTTTCGTCTATTCTTTATGAAATCTAGCATTACAATAAGCTTCATTACTTATCTCCTCAAGTTCATTTAGTTGGTATAATTGTTTTTCACCAGCATCTTTCAAGTTATATTTAAATTCCTTTATCGTCCAATAAGCTTTATGCTCTAATTCAACTGGCAAGTGACAAATCTTTCCAATAATGAGCCTATATGGTGACATTCCTATAGAAGATTTATAAGCACTCCTATAGGCCCATAATGCATAATCAAGCCTAGTAGACCAATCTTTCCTATTAGGATTTACAACCTTTTCAAATATTATTTTAATGTCCTAATCTGATACTTTTGTTAAACCACTAGTTTTAGAATGATAAGGTTTGGCAATTCAATGTTTAATTCCATATTTCTTGGTTAATGTTTCAATTCATATGTTTTTAAAATGACTTCCCCCATCTATAATGATCAATCTTGGCATTCCAAATTTTATATAAATATTTCTCTTTAAAAATTTCACAACACTTTAAGCATCATAATGAGGAAAAACAACAGCTTCAATCCATTTTGAAACATAATACGCAACTAATAAAATATAAATTTTTTCGAAAGATGTTAAAAATGGTCCCATAAAATCCAATCCTTATACATAAAAAATTTTAAATTCCAAAGTAAAGTTTTGGGGCAAATCTAACATCTATCACATGTTTTTATATAAGCATTACTATCTTTAAATAAAATAGGCCAATAAAATCTAAATTGTAAAATTTTAAATGCAGTTTTATTAACTAAAAAATGTCCCCAAAAATCTAATTCCTGAAAATTTTCAATAATTTCATGGGTTTCTTCAAAAGGTACACATATTCGTATAACTTGATCCTTACATTTTTTTATAAAAATATAGACCATCCTAAAATTAAAATCTTTCATCTTGAATGAATTTTTCCTTTTGATGACTGGCAAGTTCGTAGGGTAAAATGTTATTAACTATATAGTTAACTATATTAGCATACCATAGAACATGTCATTCTATAATCGCATGTAATTGTTTTTCAGGAAAGTTTTCATTTATCTCAATATCAATATCATCATAATTTTTCAGTTTCAACTTTGACAAATGATTAACAAAGTGATCCTAGATTCCCTTCTTATCAACTATGTAAAAATCAAATTCTTGCATTACAAGGACCCGTCTAATTAGCCTTGGTTTTGCATCATTCTTCAACATCAGATATTTAATAGCAGAATGATCCGTATGCAAAATAAATTTAGCCCTAATCAGATAAGAATGAAATCTATCAAATTTATATACTATTGCTAATAATTCATTCTCAATAATAGTATAACTAATCTGAGCTTCATTAAGATTTTTACTAGCATAATATATAACCTTAAAAATCTTATCTTATTTTTTCCCAAATACTTCTCCAATAGCATAATCACTCGCATCACACATTAATTCAAAATGATTTTCCCAATACGGTGAAACAACATTAGGTGTAATGATTAATTTTTCTATTAATAAATTGAAGGCATGTAAGGACTCTTCATTAAAATAAAAAATCACATCTTTTTCTAAAAGATGGCATAGAGGCTTGGCAATTTTAGAAAAATTTTTAATATAACACATGTAGAATCCAGCATGTCCTAGAAAAATTCTAACTCTTCTCACACTATTTGGAGGCGGTAATTCAATAATAACTTGAACTTTTGCAAATCTACTTCCATAGCATTTTTAGAAAATTTATGTCTTAATACAATTTCTCCTACAATGATAAATTGACATTTTTTCCAGTTAAGAATTGAATTTGCTTCTTTAAAGCACATTAGAACCTTAGCTTAATGATCTATACATGAATTGAAAGAGGTCTCAAAAACTGAAAAGACGTCCATAAAAAACTTCAATTCCTTTTTTAATTAGATTATAGAAAATAAACATCATGCATTTTTGAAATGTTGCAGATGCATTACATATACAAAGGGCATTCTTCTAAAAGCAAAAGTTTTGTAGGGACTTGTAAATGTTTTCTTTTCTTTATCCTCGTGGACGATAGGTGTTTGGCAGTATCCAAATCATCCATCTAAGAAACAAAAATATTGGTGCCCAGCTATTTCATCCAACATCTGATCCAAAAAAGGTTGAGAAAAGTGATCTTGCCTAGTGGTGAGATTTAATTTTTTATAATCAATACAGATTTGCCAACTAGTGACTTGTCTAGTTGGAATTAATTCATTCATTTCTTTAATTGTTACAATCACTCCTCCTTTCTTAGGAACACAGTAAATTGGAGTCACCCAAACATTGTCCAAAATAGGATAAATAATTCCAGCATCCAACCACTTTAAAATTTCCTTTTTAACAGCATCATTCATTATAAGATTCAATCTTCTTTGAAGATCAACCCTGATCTTGTAATTATTTTCCATTAAAATTTTGTGCATACAAATTGAAGGAATGACATAGTTAATATCTGCCAATGTCCATCCAAAGGATTTATTATAATTTTTCAACGTGTTCATTAACTTATCTTTCTGATTTTTAGTTAAGTCTGAGGATATTATAATAGAAAAAAGTTAATGACTCCCATAGACAAGCATACTTTAAATGCATAGGGAGAGCTTTCATCTCAAGTTCAGGAGGTTTTCTAATTGATAAAATAAGAGGTTTACTATTGTTTCAGTAACGTCTAGAATTTCAAAACTTTCCTGAACATATTTTGAATCGTCAATATAGTTCTCAATTGATTTTTGTTGAAAATCAGTCTCATTTTCATTTTCCAATTCTTATTGTGCTTTAACTTCACACCTTTCTCAAAAATGATTTTCTATTAAATAATCAATAGTCTCTATTATATAACATTCATCATCTTTTTCTTTTGTTGGATACTTGATAGAATTTAACACATTAATAATAACTTTCTAGTCATCAACTCTCATGGTTAACTCTCCTTTTTGCACATCTACCATAGTTCATCCAGTGGAAAGGAAAGATCTTTCTAAAATAATAGGCATTTATTTATCTTCCTCCATATCTAAAAAAATGAAGTCCACATGAAAGATAAATTTATCTACCTTCACTAATGCATCCTCTATAACCACTTTAGAATAAGTAATCGATCGATTAACTAACTGTAGGGTTACAAGAGTGAGAGAAATTGCTTGTAAGCCTAACATTTTGAATATTGATAATGCCATGGGGTTAATGTTGGATCCTAAATAACATAATGCTTTTCAACTGAGTCTTTCTCCTGTCATACATGGAATGATAAAGCTATCAGGATCCTTAAGTCTTTTAGGAAGCTTTTTCTAAATTATTTCACTGCATTCTTCACTTAGTGCAACAATCTCATGATCTCCAAACTTCTTCTTGTTTTTAGAATTTCTTCCATAAACTTCATATAAGTAGGAATTTTTTCAAGTGCTTCAACAAAAGGAATGTTAATTGTTAACTTCTATAATATATCCAGAAACTTAGCAAATTGTTGATCAAGCCTCTATTGTCTTACTCTCTGAGGAAATATCAGTGGTGGTCTTTCTAAACTGATTTTAAGTGGAGAGGTAGGTTTTTCCATCTCTTTAGGAATATTTTCTTCTTTTTTTCTCTTGACTTCAATCTCTTTTTGTAATTTTTTCTCCAACTTTTAACCACTTATCAACTTGACTGCTTTAACTTCTTCTTTATTTTAATATTTAGGATTAACTTCAGTGTTACTAGGAAGTGCTTCCTGAGGCTTATTGCTATATGATTTAGTCATTTGTCCCAATTGATTCTCAATATTTCTTACTGCAATACATAAAAATTGTAATTGATTCCCCATCTATAACACCACTTCTTCAAAATACAACCTCTTTTCCTTCATTTGTTGGTTATTAGGAAAGCCAGGAGGATAAGAAGTTCTATAGTTAGTATTACCCTGGTTGTTCCAGTTTCCTTATAGGTTTGCTTGAGTGTTCCCCCATACTAACTTCCACTACTATAATTATTTTTGCAGTTAAACTTAGGGTGCTTTTTCTAACCTGAGTTATAATAATTAAAATATGAGTTATTACGTCTATTGTTAATACCATTTAAGGTTTCAAATGATTGTTGAGAATCAATCAATTGTCCTAATTAATTTTATTCAATCACATAAGGTGTTTTACAAAAGTTTATTCTAAATTTATTTATCTTTCTAGATATAGCAGCAACTTGTGATGCTAAAATAAAAAAAAATGCATCATTATCATGAACATTGGCTACTTTCTTATGATTTACCCTTTCTGAGGGCCATTGAAAGTTGTTAGTAGTCATTTCTTCTGTTAATGTGTATGCTTCATCAAATGGTTTTGAAATTAATGAACCTCCAGTAGCAGCATCAATAATAGATCTTAGGGATCATACTAACCCATTATAAAATCTTTGATTAATTAACCAGTCTGGAAAAGCATCATGTGGGAACTTTTTAAAGAGTTCATTAAATCGTTCCCAGGCTTCGTATATAGACTCGCCTTCATACTGAGTAAATGACGTAATAGCATTTCTAAGGTTAGCAATTTTTGAAGGTGGAAAATACCTAGCCAAAAATTTTTGTGCTAATTCTCCCCAATTTCTGATAGATCCAGACGCTAATGAGTTTAACCACATATTAGCTTTATCCCTTAAGGAAAAAGAAAGAAGTCCAGGTTTGATAGCATCATTTGACACTCCATCATATTTAAATGTAGCACACAGTTCTAGAAAACTAGCATGATGTAAATTTAGATCCTTAAATGGTGTTCCCGAAACTGATTATTTTGTACCATTTGTATAATAACGGGTTTAAGTTCAAATGAGTTAGCCGCTATAGTAGGGGGTTTGTTTACTTAAGTGTATTTGATCTATTGTAGGGTTCGCGTAGTCCCTTAAAGATCTTGGTATATGATGATGTTCACTTTAAACATTTTGATTTTCAAAATTATTTTGTGAAGTATTCGCCATTTCTTAAAAATTATGAGGTTCTTTCTATTTTTGGATTTTTCTTATGGTTTGTCCCAACTCAGAATCGTGAGGCACTAAATCTTTAGATCCTAAACTACACATGCAAAATTAAAAGTTTAGAAAATAAAAATAAAATAAAACACTCAAAATAAAAATATTTTTTAATTTTCTATCTTTTTTATATGATTTTTTTATTTTTTTTTATTTTTTTATATTTTAAGAAATAAATAAATACTAATAAATGAAAATTAAAATACAATTCTCTTAAAATAAATCTACAGTCAAATAAAAATATTTTTAAGTCAAAAAATTTCGTTACTTCTCCGGTAATGGCGTAAAAAACTTGATTGCCCAACACCTAATTATGTAGATTTTTATCTATTTAAGTTCCAAAAGATTATCAAAAACTTGACCTAACTTATGATAAATGGCTAGCATGTATGAAATACTACACAAGTATGCATATAGTTTCAAGTAATATAGAGTTTTTCTTAAAAACCCCAGTATAGAACCGATAGTGAAGAGGAAACTTTCTATATCAAATTAGAATAATTTCTACTTAAACTGTAATCAAAATTAGTAGGAGAATAAATGGAAAAGGTTATAAAATAAATTTTATTAATCCTAATTTAAAGCAAGAAGTAATGTATGTTTTTTAAACATTTATGAGCAAGGGAGTTCTAACAATATGAAAAGTCTTTGCCCTTGCAAAGAGATCATAATCAGTTTAGGAATCAAATGTTTAAAGGTTAAAATGTAGTTTTGTGAAAAATAGGAGCATACCTATTCTTTACCCTCTTCTGAACGCATAAAGAATATTGGATAATCTAAATTTAAATTCCTAATTCTCCATGTTATGGTCGGTAAGTTCTAGCCTCTCACTTCTAGATTACCCACTGTGCACTCTTTATATGACTAGTTGTTCCTTAGGTTCCAAACTAAAGATCAAGTTGGTTAAGGTTTAAGTCCTTCACCCTAGATTCACTAATCCAATGGCCGTCAAAATTTATCTTTCTACTTTTTTGCACAAACCCATGGATTAGCTTCTCACTCACAAAATTAATGTGATTCTTACTAGTTGAGGAATACATAGCCCTCTCAGGTCATTATGGATTCACAATAGATTTTAATATTTCAAATGACAAGATCAAAAATGTAAATAATGAATGAAGTAATGAATCATCACAAGTATAGAATAAGAGAAATATTAAACACTTTTAAATCTACACATTATTACTAATTATTGTAAGGAGAAGGACAAAGGAAACTACTCAGAATTCATGAGGATAACTGATACACCAAATGTATATGCATTTTTAGAATCATATTTTATACTCATTTTTGGTGATATTGTGCTTTAATAGAAGGTATTTTATGTTTTCTTGCAGGTTGTTGATTTTTAGGACTTGAAACAAAAAAGATGGAATTTGGAGTTAAAATGGCGCTTTTGAAGAAATACTCAACACCGACGGTGCAAACTTATAGAACGGCTGATGGATTTTACTCAGCGCCGACAACGTCAGAAGCAGCACCGATGATGTCATTTGACAAAGAGCAGTGAAATTAAATAAGAGATACTGGAGCCGACGGCTTCAGTGTCGGTTCAGACCCTATTTCCAGAAGATTTGATGAATTTGGATGCTTTTTGAAGGGTTTTTGGATGCAAATATTGGAGAATTGACTCTAGGTTCTATTTAGGGCCGAAAATAATCAGAAAAGGTGCTCCTCTTCATTCTAACTTGCTCTTTTTTGCCACTCCTTGCCTCCATACACTTTTTCCATCTTCATCCACCACCATTTAGGAGTCTATTAGTGATTAAGAGTTTGGAATTTTGTGCTGAGATTAAGTGTGAATTCTTCTCTAAGAGTATTGGAGAAGGCCAAAAGTGAGAGATTTCTTCTTCCTCCATTTCCTAGGAGAGGCTACAAGGGATTTGATTTGAGAAAGAGTTTCAGATAAGTGTTGTTTGTTTATTAGTATTGTATGAACTTTCTTTTAAATATGAAATTTATGTTTTGTCGTATCTTTCTCATGAAGTCTGAGTAGTTTTCTTTATATTTCTTCCTACTCTGAGATATGATAAAATGAAGAGATAAAATGGGTGTGCAATTATTAAAATATAAAATAAATTGTGTTGATTTTTCAACTCCGAACTTAATTTACTTTTTGATTTGGCCAATTGAATTGTTAAAATATATTGTGAAACATATGATCCATGAAATGGAGTATGAGTTCTACAACAAAGTGAGGATCACATTTGATTTCATGAAAGAGTATTTCGTTCAAGAATTAACTGCAAATGAATAGGGAAATATACATTGATTGGGTGTAGAATTAGAGATTTTAGGATGATAGACTAAAATCCCCAATTTGGTCTAAGTATTTAAAAACTAAAGTGAGAGTTAGCCTTCAGGTGAAGGGAAGTGAGAGCTTCTGATTGGGAGCCAATATCCTCCTAGCCTAGCCACGGATTTAGGGACAAAATCTCAGATTAGCAAATAATTTTCTATAACGCTGTATCAGGGTAAAGAATTAAAATAGCTCCTATTTGGCACAATTCATATTAAAACCATTTGTCTCATCTCATTTTACCAAAATCTCATTATAGTGAGAAAGATATTTTTTCACATAAGAAATATTTATCATATAAAGATAGTCTAATAGTTCGATAGTTACTGTTAAAACTTTGCAATTCAGTTTTTCTAGTGCTTAAACAATTTAGTTTTGATTGCATCTTACACACTCAAAATTAGTGACAGTAATTTTGTTTGAGTAATTTTGTTTGATTTAGTAATTTTGTTTGATTTTTTTGAATTCTCTAGCTAATTTATCATTTCAAATTTAAACCTTCCACTTGGGAACGATATTCGGGGCTTAAATAGAAAGTATTTTATTAATTGATAATGATATGTATACTTACGTAGAATCCCAACATTAATTGCTTAAATTTCTTAATAATAAATATTGCATCATGCTTTTGACACCGTTACATAGAAGTGTCAAACTTATATAAATTTTACACAATTATATTTTACCGGGGTCAAGTTTTTGGCACCGTTGCCGGGGAAGGTAATAGTAAATTAAATAGATTTTATAAATTAGGAAATTTAGAGATAAATTATACAAAATATGAAAAAACTATAAAATCAAAAATCCAAAAATAAATAACTATATATTTAAGGGTATTTTTTTTTAGAAATTTTTCTTTTCTTATCGTATTTGTTTATGTGAAATATTAGATCTAAAGGTTTAGTACCTTACGATTCAGAATTAGAACGTACTATTAGAAAAATTTGAAAATAACAAAAAGAAATTAAAAACTTAAACAAAAATGGTGAATAACTTAGATAATCAAATAAATGAAAATTAACAAAGGCCTTTAAAAGATTATGCTAATCCGACAACAGATGGACTTCACTTGATTATTGCTGCTAATTCATTTGAGCTTAAACCTCCTATTATCCAAATTAGACAAAATAATCAGTTTGGAGGAAAACCTACTGAAGATCCTAACTTACATCTTGCTAGTTTTCTTGAAATTTATGCTACTTTTAAATATGATGGAGTGTCTAATGCTGTTGTTAGGCTTAGACATTTTTCTTTTTCATTAAGGGATAAGGCCAAAGCTTGGTTAAATTCATTAGCACCTGGATCTATTAGAACTTGGGGAGAACTATCACAAAAATTCTTGGCTAAATAATTTCTACCTTCAAAAATTACTAAGCTTAGAAATGATGTTACATTTTTTTGTCAATTTGAAGGAGAATTGATATATGAAGCCTGACAAAGATTTAAAGAACTTCTTAGAAAATATCCACACTATGTTTTACCAGATTGGTTAATAATTCAAACATTTGACAATGGATTAGTGAATCCCTCCAAAAATTTGAATAACCAAGGAAATCCTAATTTTTGACCTTATTATCCTCCGGGATTTAACTCTAACCCTAACCCACAAGTTAAAGAAAAGAAGTTGAGATTGACAATGGAAGAAGTAATGTTGAACATGGGAAATCAAATACAAAATCAAGGGGCCGCAATTAGAAATATTGAAATTCAATTAGGACATATTGCTACTGCACTCAGTAACAGACCTTCTCGAATTCTTCCGAGTACTGTGGAAGTTAATCCAAAAGATCAAAATAAGGATCAAATTAAAGCTATTCAATTATGAGGTGAAAAAGAAGTTGAAACAAGGATCGAAAGAGAAAATGAAGTTGATGAAGAGAAGGAAGAAATGGAAAGTGACCAAAATGAAAATGAACAAACACAAGTTCCCTTAGAAAAACCATTACCTCCATCTCCTAAAAGACTGAAGCATAAGAATAAAGATAAACAAATTATAAAATTTTAGGGAATCCTTAAGAAATTAATGATAAACATTCCTTTTGTTGAAGCTTTGGAGAAGATGCCAAGTTATGTGAAATTTATGAAGGATATACTAAATAAGAAAAGAAAGTTTATAGATCATGAGACTGTTGCACTCAATGAAGAGTGTATTGCTATTATTCAGAAAAAGTTTCCTAAATAATTAAAAGATTCTGATAGTTTTACTATACCTTGTGCTATTGGTGAAAAGTTTTTTGGAAAAACTTTATGAGATTTAGGAGTGAGTATCAATCTTATGCCTCTATTGATCTTTAAATGTTTAGATTTGGGAGAGATTTCCCCTACTACTATAACTCTTCAGTTAGTTAATTGATCAATAACTTATCCAAAAGGAGTTATAGAAGATGTATTAATAAAAGTGGATAAATTTACTTTCCTTATAGACTTTATAGTATTAGATATGTAGGAAGATAAAGAGATTCCTATTATTTTAGGGAGACCATTTCTTGCAGCAAGAAAGCTGTGATAGATGTACTAAAAAGAGAATTAATAAAGAGAGTTAATGATCAAGAAGTAAAATTTAATATTGGAAAGGCAATGAAATATCTTGCAATAGAAAGAGACAATGAATGTTTCAGGATCAGGATGGAAGTAATGGAAGTAATTGATTATCTGAGTAAAGAACAATTTAAGGAGTTTGAAGACAAATTAAAGTAGGGAGAATTTTTTGAAAACATGGACAAAATGATAGAAGAATATTTAGATTATATTAGGACAAATTTCAAATGTTGGATTTGATGGAAAATGATAATTAAACTTATATTCCTTGATGTATTAAACCACCTGAACTTAAACTAAAGATATTACCTACCCATGGAGAGTCATCTACATTTCTTATTATTATATCTTTTGAATTAACTGAAATTCAAGAACAAAAAGTAATAGAAATGTTGAAAAGATATAAAAATGCCTTTGGATGGACTTTAGTAGATATTAAAGGAATTAGTCCTTCTATTTGTATGCACAGAATTCTATTAGAGGAACAATACAAACCTAAAGCTGATCCTCAAAGGAGATTAAACCCAATAATGAAAGAAGTTGTTAAAAAATAAATTTTAAAATGGTTAGACGTTGTAATTATATATCCTATTTCAGACAGTGCTTGGCTAAGTCCAATTCACTGTGTTCTGTAGAAAGGAGGAGTGACTATTAAAGAAAATCACAAAAATGAATTAATTCTAATAGGACAAGTTACTGGATGGAGAATTTGTATTGACTATATAAAATTAAATATGGCCACCAGAAAAGATCACTTTCCTTTACCCTTTCTAAACCAAATTTTGTATAGATTGGCTAGAAATAAATATTATTACTTTTAGATGGATATACCGGGTATCATCAAATTCAAATTGCTCCAGAGGATCAAGAGAAAATAATATTTACAAACTCATATGAAACATTTGCTTTTCGTAGAATGTCTTTTGGACTATGCAATGCACCTGCAATATTTCAAAGATGTATGTGTCAATTTTTAGCAATTTTATTGAACATGGAATGGAAGTGTTTATGGATGATTTTTTTTGTATTTGAAACTTCTTTTGAATTATGTTTAAATAATTTAGAAAAATTTTTGGAAGTATGTGAAAGAATCAACCTAGTACTAAATTGGGAAAAATGTCAATTTATCTTTGCATGAGGTATTGTGCTTGGGCATAAAATTTCTGAAAATGGCATGGAAGTAGATCATGCAAAAATTTAAGTTATTGAAAAATTACCACCTCCTACTAAGGTTAGAGGGATAAGAAGCTTTCTAGGACATGCTGGTTTCTACAGACGCTACATAAAATTTTTTTTGAAAATAATTAAGCCATTATGCCAACTTTTAGAAAAAGATACAAAATTTGATTTTAACAAGGAATGCATAAAATCATTTGAATTATTGAAAGAAAAATTAATCACTGCACCTATAATAATTCCACCTGACTGGGAAAAACCATTCGAAATGATGTGCGATGCTAGTGATTATGCTATTGGGCCTGTTTTAGGACAAAGGCCTGTTTTAGGTGGGCCTGTTTTAGGACAAAGGCATAACAAAGTTCTTAAAGTAATATATTATGCTAGTAAAACTCTGAATGATGCTAAAATTAACTACACTACTACTAAAAGAGAGTTATTAGCTATTATTTTTGCCTTTGATAAATTTAGACCTTACTTAATTGGAACTAAATCTATAGTGCATACAGATGATTTTGCTATTAAATACTTGATGCAAAAGAAGGCTGCTAAACCAAAATTAATTATATGGATACTTCTTTTGTAAGATTTTGATTTTACCGTAGTTGATAGAAAGATAAATGATAATCAAATAGCTAATCATTTGTTTAAACTTGAAAGAGAAATATTAACTAATTTTTCGAATGAAATTTTAGAAAATTTCCCTGATGAAAAATTATATAGTATTGATGAAATGAATGTACTCTGGTATGCTGATATAGTAAACTTTATTGTAAGTGATATCTTACCACCTGATTTTAAAAATCTAGTACTAAAGAAATTCATTTATATTCAAAATTCTATTTTTGGGATGACCCGTACTTTTATAAACAATGTCCAGATCTATCTATTAGAAGATGTGTGCCTTATGAGGAAACTCAACAAATAATAGAAAGATGTCATGATTCTGAATTTGGAGGACATTTTGGAATAAATAGAACTGCATACAAGATTTTGCAAGCCGGATTTTATTGGCCTACTCTTTTTTAGAGATTTTAATAAATATATTAAAACATGCGATCGATGTCAACGAGTAGGAATCATTTCTAGAAGAAATAAAATGCCTCTAAACTACACATTAGAAGTTGAAATTTTTTATGTGTGGGGTTTAGATTTTATGGGACCATTTATGCCTTCATTTGAAAATTTATATATATTACTTGATGATGATTATATGTTCTAATGGATTGAAGCTATTGCTGTACCCAGATGTGATGCTTGGAGTGTTTCTAACTTTTTAATTAAAAATATTTTTATAAGATATGGAATGCCGAGTGCCGAGAGTAATTATTACTGATGGAAGATCTCATTTTAGGAATAAGAGAATCAAAAAATTGATTAAGAAATATGATATTATGCATAGATTCACTACTGCTTGTCATCCTTAGACTAGCGGTCTAGTAGAGATATCAAAGTGTGAAATTAAATGAATTTTAGAAAAACCTATAAACCCTTATAAATTAGATTGGTATGCTAGATTAGATACTGCAGTATAGGCATACAAAATTGCTTATAAGACTCCTATAGGAATGTTCCCATAAAGACTTATTTTTGGAAAAACATGCCACTTACCAGTAGAATTGAATCATAAAGTATTTTGGGCTATTAAGGAATTTAATTTTAACCTAAAATATGCTGGTGAGAAAATATTATTGCAACTCAATGAACTTGGGGAGATTAGAAATGAAGCATATGATAATGCAAAAATATATAAAGAGAAAATGAAAATATTGCATGATCAGAAGATTATTAAAAAGAAGTTTGAACATGGACAAGAAGTTTTATTATATAATACAAGATTGAGATTATTTTCAGGAAAATTGAAATTTAGATGGTTAGGTCCACTTAAAGTGATTAAAGTCTATCATTATGGACTGTTGTTGTTAAAGACCCTAACACTGGAAAGATATTTAAAGATAATGGGATTTGATTGTAACATTACTATGAAGGGAACATACCACAATTTAAAGAAGCTTTAATGTTAAGTCAAACCAACTAATCAAATGGTACGTCGGGCTAACGACGTTAAACCAAGCTCTTCATGGGTGGTAACCCATTTAAAATATATATATATATATATAGTTTTATATATTAGGACATCATAATCCTACACATTTTTATATAATATAAATTAAGATAAATATTGGTATTGGAGGAAAATTTAAAATTGAATTGAAAAAAAAATGAAAAGTCATGATTTTGGCCACTGACGTCGACGACGCCAGCATGGGCGCTGACGACGCCCGCTAACTTGACTATAGAACCGACAACGCCATCGAGAGCGTCAACAGCGCTGATAGCAGTTTGACAGTTCAGGACAAATTTTGGTGGACTTTGGCGGGATTTTGCTCCGTAAGAACTGTCGTGAGGTGTTTTTAAAGTCCTAAAAATTGCCTTGGACGACTAGAAACTCCCTATTTTCAAATTCCATGGCTTCCAATTCTAGAAATACTTCCAGGTATGGAATTTTTAATAGAAGAAAGTTTATCAATTTTGAAGCGCAGAGATTATACTACAAAGTTATTACGAAGAAGAGTTTGATCAAGGAAAGAGGCTGCGTCAATCATGGATTGATTAATCCAAGTTCTCCAATTGATAAAATCATTGTACAAAGACGATGAGAAGTTTTGTGCTACACTAGCGCTGCAGTTGTTGTACTAGTGGTGAAGGAATTTTATGCCAACTTACATGAAATTACCCAAGGAGTAGTCTACATATGAGGCAAGGTTGTACCATTTACTCCAGTGTGAATTAATGAGTTTTATATGATATAAAATGTTCCAAATTGTCATTATACAAATTTTATCCCAACGAGAGATTTGATGCAAGATGTCTATAATTTTCTGACAGATGAAAGTGGTATTTGAGAAATGCGAGATAAGGGATATGTTAGCTTCTTTGCTTCATCACTTAATCCAATATGGAAGCAGTGGCTTTTCATCATGCAAACTCCCTACTATGAAGATTAGTGGAGTCACCAAAGAAAGTGCTATTTTAAATTATTGCATTTAAATGGAGAAATTCATTGATGTAGGATCTATCATTTTTAAATCTGTTATGGGTATTATTATGAATGGGCCAATTTATGGACTTGGACACCCTTTTTCAATTTTCTTATTTTGCAGTCAATCTCAAGTTCCATATGAAAATTGGGAAAAATTTTATTACCTTGGGAGCCCATGATTCTTATTGATGATAATTATGTTGGGAATGGAAATGGAGTATTAAATGGTTGGGAATGGAAATGGAGTATTAGATACTATCTTGGATCATTCATCACATGCTTCAACTCCATTGATCTCACCAACAGTTGGAAGTTCACTTGCTTTGTAAAAGAAATTGAAGAAAATTGAAAGAGAACTTAAGTGTATTATGAATGCAGTAGGAGATCTTAAATACCTTTTTGATCACCTATATTGGAGAATGAAAGAAAATTTTGATCACACTGGAAGTTTTGGAGCAGGATTAGTTTGGATGTTTAGAGAAAATGGGTGGATCGAAGAAAATTCGATAGATCAATTCCCGCACCAATCCTTCTACAACTTACATATTCATTACCAATCTATGGGAGATATCAGAGGAGGAGAAAGCACTAAAGAAGAGGCATAATAGTTGAAGCATTAGATTCTCTATATATTTTAGAACATTATATATATTTAGTGTAATTGTGTGGATTTAATTTGGTTTGGTTTGTTTTTTTTTTGTTTGCTTTAGAATTCTAAACTTTTATTATGTGTATAGTTTTGTGACAGCGTTTAGTGTTGTGGCTTTTTTTTTTTTGTTTGACATTGATTTATAATTTAGTTTGTTATATGAGTGTAAAAGTGTGATTAAAAAAATGTATTTGTAAAAAAGTGTACTTTTATATATAAAAGTTAGTTTGCTGTTGTTCTGAAAATGATTATTGTGAAAATATTTCTTTGTGAATTATTTTTAGATAAAAATTTGTGTTTAAAAATACTAAAAAGACTTTGAAGAAAATTGAAAAGAAATTGAAAATAAAAAAAAAAATCAGAAAATAAAATTTTTAGGCCTTCAGCGCCAATGGCGCTGGCATGGGCGCCGATGGCGCCGTCGACCCGAGAATAGCCTAAACCCCTTAAAATCATGATTTGCACAGTAAAACGCCATTTTTACCCTTTGAGTCACCTTCAACCTCAGGTTTTTGCACCTAGGGCTCACATTTGTACGGATTTAGGGTGATTTCAAGGCAAAGGAACTTTAGATTTCATCTTCTTTAGGTAAGAGCTACACTTTAAACTAAAAATTTCAGATCTTCACTAAGGATTTATCTCACATTACCGAGATAAAAAAATTTTGGAATTTTTTAAGGGATTTTAAGAAAAACCTTTGATGAAGAACTCTTACTTAGTAGATTTTAGTTTAAAGCATTTTTCATTGTGATTTTTAAAATTTTAAGAATTTATTCAAAATTTTATCAAATTTTCTTAGATTTACCAAGGCCCTGAGAATGAACAAAGGAAAAAAGAAAAGTAGATTAAGATGAACATAAATTTATCAGTTTCAGGGCTAGTGCTCAATTTAATAGTCTACTTGAAAAATAAAAAGTAATTATGGATCGTTTTTTTTAAGAATCTGGGTTGAAAAGTCGAGCAATTGATCAATGCTCGGTAGTGGGAAAATTTCTGTCATTTTACTGTTAAGGCTATTATTGTTGTAGTGATGGAGTTCTACGCCAATTTCACAGAGGCTTCTGATAATTTTGTTTTTGTTCGTGGGAAAATGGTGGAGTTTACCCCAAGTAAGATTAATGAATATTAATGAATTTTATTAATGAATTTTATCAGTTAGAAGATGTGTACAATTGCTAGTATAAATCATTTTCTGCTACGAAGGAGGCCTTGGATGAGGTTATTTCTTTTCTTACTGATGAAAGAGGAACGTGAAAAGTGAAAAATGGAGTTAAGGTAAACTTTCCTCTTTCTATGCTTAATGTAGTATCTAAGGCCTGACACTAATTTATTTGTAGAAGAATGATACCGACAAATCATCATCGTGAGGTGACCAAGAATAAAACCATCTTGAACTATTGTATCCAGCATATGGTGAGGGTAAATGTAGGCTCTATATTTATATTAACACTATATCTATTGCTTTGGG
This sequence comes from Phalaenopsis equestris, assembly GCF_001263595.1. Lineage (NCBI taxonomy): Eukaryota > Viridiplantae > Streptophyta > Magnoliopsida > Asparagales > Orchidaceae > Phalaenopsis > Phalaenopsis equestris. The sequence continues at coordinate 21,471 of NW_018242651.1, forward strand.
AGAGACCACTGGTGGATTGACACACCCTGCCCTGATCTTCACACTCTGTGAACAGGCAAGAGTTGACTTTAGTCCTGAGGAACAGAGGATTGAGACTCTAAAACCTATTGGACCTACTAATTAAAATACATATTAATCTCAATTTGATTGGAGGTCTGGAAGTAAGAAAAGAGATATTCCTTCTACTTCGAGGAACCCTACTTCAACTGACCCTACTCTTCGAGAACTATTGGACCAGATGATGATCCAATATGGCGATATCTTGAGAATGAATCATAGAATGGAAAACATTGAGGCCAAAAATGCTCACACTGATGATTTGATTCGACAAAAGTTCAAATATGATGCTTCTTATGATGATGCAATGTTGAGATACATGAAGGGTTATCACTCAGTTGAGTTTCATACTCACCCTCTCTTTACTCCATATCAGCAGCAAAATTTGAATGTGGAAAAAGAACAAGAAGATGATAATTGGTGATTTGTAGGTTGATCTTTCTTTTAGTTTATGTTTGATTGTACTTTGTTATTTTAGTATTTATTTTTGTTATATTTTTTAGACCATTTGTTGTTAGATGGTGAGTCTCTGTTTTATTGTGTTATGAACTGTAGAATTACAAAACTGTTTGTTATTTGAAATTCAGTTTAGTTCTGTTGTTAGTTTTAGTATTTTGTTAAATGTTTTGTAATTAACTCTTTCTTAGCAGATTTTATATGTATTATGTGTAATTTAATGTTTTAAGTCTTGTAGCTTTTCATATTAGCACCTGCAATATTTCAGAGTTAAGTTTCAAAAATCAGAACCTTCAACAGGAAAGACTTTCCTTTATGTATTTAATGTTTTCTTTCACCCTTTATTTTTTTCAATTCTTCATGCTAAATCTATTAAAAATTTAATTTTGGGGAGGAAAGAAAAATTCCTTTTTAAAGAAAGAAACTTAATTTTATTTTTCCTCACTTAGCAATATTTTCAAAATTTTTAAATAACATGACATTTAGTATTAGAGGTTAACTTTAGATAACTATATTTATGTTTCTAAATATATAGTAAACTTAAGTAAAAATTTTCAATAATGAAGGTTAATTTTAGAGAGTAAGATATTTGGTTTAAGAGAATAAGACGATGTTTTTCTATTTTAAGTAAAGAAATTTGTATTTTTGAAGCATTAAAAATCTTAAAGATTCATGTAAGAAGAAAAGAATTAAACTTTATGAAATCTTTAAGCTAATACAAATTTGTTAAGTGAAGAATGGTGAAAAGTTTTTAACTTTAAGAAGAGGATAGTGAAGTTCGAAATCATTAAAGGCTATCCAGATATAGTAATCCTCACATAAATAAAAAAGAACGAAAAGAAAAGAAAAGAAAAGAAATGAAAAGAAAAAGCATTGAAAAGAATCCTGAAAAGAAAAGAAATGAAATAGATAATATAGGGAGAAGCTTGAGGAGATGCCTAATTAAAAATTGGCTTCACTTGAATCAACTTATAGAGGAAGGCTTAACTACATTTTTTAAACTTAAATTTGAGTACTAACTTATTTAATAGTAAAGTTTCATGAAGTTCTTTTTCATATGAATACTCTAAGTGACTTTAATATGACAATTTGCAATTTTCTTGAATTTAATGGAGAATCAGAAATCTTAAACTTGATTGTTGGATATTCTTGTACCTTTAGTATCAACTGGAGTTGTTTTGAATTTTTCTTAAGTTATGTTATTGTATTTAGTGGACTAAAATATGGAACTATAGAAGTTAAATTTTTTACCATAAGTCATTTTATTTATGTAGTAGAGCAGTTACTGAAGGACAAGTAACATGTAAGTTTGGGGGATTTTGTTACACCAAAAATATATGCATTTTTAGAATCATATTTTTTACTCATTTTTGAAGATATTGCACTTTAATGGAAGGTATTTTTATGTTTTCTTACAGGTTGTTGATTTTTAGGACTTGAAGTAAAAAGGAAGCAAAAAGTATGGAATTTGGAGTTAAAATGGCGTTTTCCAAGAAATACTCAGCGTAGATGGTGCAGACTTACAGAACGGCTGATGGATTTTACTCAGCAAAATTAAATACGGGACATTGGCACCGACGGTGCCAGAATGGGCGCTGACGGTGCCAATTTCGGTTCAGAACCTATTTCTAGAAGATTCAACAAATTTAGATGTTTTTTGAAGGGTTTTTGGATGCACCTATTCGAGAACCGATTGTAGGCTCTATTTGGGGCCGAAATTGATTAGAAAAGGCGCTCCTCTTCAATCTAACTTGCTCATATACACCACACCTCGCCTCCATAGACTTTTTCCATCTTCATTACACCACCATTCAAGAGTTTATTAGTGATTTATCCTTAAGGGTTCAGAGTTTTGTGGAGATATTAAGTGTGAATTCTTCTCTAAGTGTGTTGGAGAAGGAGAATAGTGAGAGATTTCTTCTTCCTACATTTCCTAGGAGAGGCTATAAGGGATTTGCTTTGAGAGAGAAAGATTTGCTTTGAGAAAGAGTTTTAGATAAGTGTTGTTTGTTTATTAGTATTGTATGAACTTTCTTTAATAAATGAAATTTATGTTTTGTCGTATCTTACTCATGAAGTCTGAGTAGTTTTCTTTATCTTTCTCCCTACTCTGAGATATAATAAAATGAAGAGATATGAAGAGAAAATGTGGATGTGCCAATGTTAAATTGACAATATTAAAATATAAAATAAATTGTGATGATTTTTCAACTCCGTACATAATTTACTTTTCTATCTGGCCAATTGATATGTTAAAATGTGTTGTGAAACATATGATCCGGGAAATGACATATGATCCGAAACATATGATCCGGGAAATGGAGTATGAGTTCTACAACAGAGTGAGGATCACATTTGATTCAATGAAGGAATATTTCGTTCATTGAATTAAGTGAAAATAAATCGAGAAATATTCATTGATTGGGTGTAGAATTGGAGATCTTTGGGTGACAGACTAAAATCCCCAATTTAGTCTTAGTGTTTAAAAACTAAAGCAAGAGTTAGCCTTTAGGTGAAGGGAAGTGGGAGCTCTGGAGTGGGAGCTAGTATCCTCCTAGCCTAGCCACAGATTTAGGAACTAAATCTGGGATTAGCCAATGATTTTCTATAACACTGTATCAGGGTAGAGAATTAAAACTGCTCATATTTGGCATAATACATATTAAAACAATTTATCTCATCTCATTTTACCAAAATCTCTTTTTCACGGGAAATATGCTTTTTCACATAAGAAATATTTATCACATAAAGATAGTTTAATAGTTTAATAAATACTGTTTAAACTTTGCATTTCAGTTTTGCTAGTAGTTAAATAATTTAGTTTTGAATGCATCTTACACATTTAAAATTAGTGAAAGTAATTTCATTTGATTTCTGTGAATTTTCTAGTTAATTTATCATTTCAAATTTAAATCTTCCCGATGGGATCAATATTCGGGGCTTAAATAAAAAGTCATTTATTACTTGATAACGATACGTACACTTGCATAAAATCCCAAGATTAATTGCTTAAATTTCTTAATAATAAATATTGCATCAATCTTTTGGCACCGTTACATAGAGGAGTCAAATATATATAAATTTTACACAACTATATTTTACCGGGATCAATAACACAACAAATATGATTTATATTAAACTTCAAGTTTTTACAATAAAACACAGTTTAAATAAAAATACAAATAATTATCTTTAGACCTCTCCCCAAGTAAATACTTTGAAGTTCCTTTGATAAATGCTTTCTCAAATGAACACAAAATAATAGACGAGACTCTTACACATAGACCCAAGAGGGCCTCACACCACTCTCTAAAGGCTCTTACAAAAGGCTAAACTTTGTAGACTCTACACCAATAAGAACCTTTTTCGGTCAGTCAATGGCTCTTTTAAAGAAAGCTCTGAAAATACTTAAGAGCCACTTCGACACCTTTCCAAAATTTATCCAAATTCAATGTCAAAAGTTAATAATTAATTTACGCGCCTGGACGCCAACTTTCTAGACGTCCATTTTAACTACCTGGCTCCTAGGCGCCAAATCCCAGTGTTTTTGTTTGTTTTTCTCTTTTTTATTTTAGAAGGAGTCGTCAGCTTCTCGATCATCGTATACTTCGCCCATTCGAATAAATCTCCCTTCCGAATCAGATCAATGATTCGAAGAGGAGAGGAACCAAATAAAAAAAGGGACATACGAAAAAGCGACAAACAAGAGAAAACACAAAACGTGGAGAGCCTACGTGTGGTAAACCTCGCAAGGATAGGCTATGAGTGTCCGCCCAAAAAAGATCGGGCGAAGGCACCTTAAACTGATATCCGCAAAAAAATACCTACGTAGACTACCCAAAACCAGAGAGTCAGGTGTAGGTGCCTGTTCTGGGGTCAAGTGCACTCCTAAGGGGACGTATCCCACTTGGTTAATTACATCTTGTGGGGTACCAAAGAATACTCTCGATAAAAGGAGGTTCGCTTGGATTATTGTGAACCTGGGGCAATACGTACTCAAAGGAAGGTTATTCCATGTGAGAACAGTCACGATGCTTCAAAGCTCATGCTAAGCCATCAAGCAGAGAGCGAGTATCTCACATCCATAATGGGTAGCGGCTCATTGGCACACGGGGCCCATGAAATAACCTAAATCATATTGACAGGGATATCCCAACATGTCAAAGCACATCCGGGACATAAGGGCAGAGGACAAATCATCGTATCCCAAAT
>NW_018242652.1:0-3181 GCF_001263595.1 Phalaenopsis equestris
TAATTCATTATAAAAAATTTAAATTATTAATCAATATAGTATAGCATGGTGTGGAAACTTTTTGAGTAGTTCTTTAAATCATTCCCTTACTTCATAAATAGTTTCCCTTCAAAATGAAAAAAATATTTAATATCATTTCTATACTTCGTAGTTTTTTATGGTGGAAAATATTTAGCAAGGAGTTTCTTCGCTAAATCACCCTAAGTTCTAGTTGATCCAAGTGCTAATGAATGTAACAATATCTTAGCATTGTCTCTCAGTGAGAAAGGAAAAAATTCTAAGTCTTATAGCATCATTTGATACACTATCATATTTAAATGTAGTACACAATTCTAGAAAATTGGCAAGATGTAAATTTTGATCTTTAGTTGGTACTCCCCCAAACTAATTATTTGACACCATTTAGATAATAACAAGTTTAAGTTCAAATGAATTAGCCACTACAATAAGTTTTTGAATACTTTAATGAAGTTCATCCATCGTAGGATTTGCATAATCTCTTAAAGGTCTAAACTCTTGATTAATTTCAGCATTTTGATTATTTTATTTTGTTATTTCTTGAAATTTTTTATTTTTTCAGTAATTTTTAATTTTTTAATTTTTCTAATAGTTCTCTCTAATTCAGAATCAGAGTGCACTAGTTCTGTAGAACCTAAATTGCACATACATTACTATGAAATATATAAAATAAAAACACACAAACAAGAACTTTATATAAAAAACAACACTACAATATTCATATAATAAATCTAGAAGTTTAAATAAGGCTTTATAAAAATAGAAATTTGCTTTCTAAGAAATTCTTTAAAACTTTTGTATATTTGTTTTTGTTGATCCCCATCAATGGTGCCAAAAACTTGATCTCAAAACTTTTTATATGTCAATGCGATGGATGCAATTATATTCTTGATTTTATCTTACTTATAATTCTTACTCTGCAATGACGCCAATAACTTGATCATTAGCATCAGCTATGCACAAACTTGACTTCAAAGCAAATAAGAATACAAGTATTATATTTAAATATGGGATACTACGCATGTATACGTACCTTTATCAAGTAATATAAGAATTTTTTATTAGGCCCCAAATTTCAAACCTATAGGGATAACTACAATATAAAACTACAAATCACAAGAAATTAGTTAACAAATTCTACTTAGCAAAATATTCTTACTTAAACTCTGGATGCTATAATAGGAATGAAAGTTTGATTCTTTTTGTAATTTTTGATAATTAAAAATAAAGTAAACAACTAACTAAAATTAACTAGATACTTGTAAATGAAGGCAATATAAATAAAATATATTTTTCTTTATAATAAATTAGTGACAAGTATAGGAATTTTGTTGTGGAAGTATTTCATTTGTGTTGTGCCAAATAGGAGCAATAACATTTTTTACCCTTACTAGAGATGTTATAAAGAACATTGACTAATTTAAAGTTTGAATAGTCTTGAAGACGACTAAGGTAAGAAAGATATTAACTCTCACTCTAGAGTTCTCTCTTCTCCTTCCACTTGGGGGCTAACATCTTGTATCAAAACCAAAAACTATAAATCAAATTTGGGGCTTTAACCTATCACTTTAAAGTCCTCTAATTCTACACCCTTCAAAGTTTATTTCCCTATTTATTTTCACTAAATCATATGAATTACATTCTTATCCATATAATTTCATGTGATTCTTACCATTTGTTGACTGAGGCAATACAATCTCAGATCTTAAATGTTCTCACAACATGTATTAATATCTTAATTGGCAAAATCAAGCAGCAAATGAAGTGCAAGGTTTAAAATCACCACAACTTTTTCCAATATTAAAGACTAATACTTCACACAACTTCCATCCAATACTTAATCACTTCATTTTAAGGAAAAATATAAAGAAAACTACTCAGAATTCAGGGAGAAAATACAATCACGGTAATCATGCAAACAAACAAGAAGTCTAAATTAAAACTAAATATAGTCACAAAGATAAAAACTTATCTCAAATCCTCACCATCGAAGTCTTGAAGTTCCTTTGAATCTCTTTCTTCACTTACAATACAAGCTACAACTTAAAATAAAAAGAAAAGTGGCGGTGGCAGCGGTGACGACTATGGGCAACAGTGGTGACTATGGGAGGCGGCAGCGTGTGTGCGACTGAAATGGGGCTTAGTTATTTCTTCTCTTCAATCTAAGTCTTCATTTATAGTTTTTCAAAAGGTGTGTTGGTGTCTCTTCAAAATGTGTCTACATTCAATGAATCTTCTAGAAGTTTCCTCCTTTCAAAAGCAAATTGAATTAATTTTCATGTACAATAACTATTTCTCACGTTTTCACCAAGGGTTTCTTCAAAAACCTCTTCAAAAATTTGTCCAAATTCATTTAATCATCAAGTAACTACTTTTTGCGCTTAAGCGCGGAGTACTAGGCGCAGCTCTCTCTGTTTCACTGGTGCATAAATGTCAGTCCTAGGCGCTTAGGCGCCTCAGTTCAATTTCATACATTCTTCATTTTTTCTCCAAATTTGATCATTTTTTTACTCATTTCACCATTTTTTCATTCATTTGATTGTACCTGAATGAAAAACACACAAATATCTTTCATTAAAGTCCAATGTATGAAAAATAGGTACAACAATATGTACATAAAGACTATATATTTTAGTTGTATCAATAGATTAATAGATGCATTTTTCTGAAGGATAATTTGAACAATATATTTTCTAAATTGCTCGTATCAACCAAAATACTACCTACCTGGTAATTAATGATCAATGCATTAACTACTATAGAATTGTTGGAAGGATTTACCATAAAGGTAAAATCCAAATCAATAAAAATAATTTGGGGATGGGGTTTTCGTGTTAGAGGAATGCAACATCACAGTGTTTCCCCATCTAGACCCTCTTATGGTCAGCCCGTCTAACTGAGCCTTCTTCTAGTCTAGCTAGCACTATTTCAGTGATGTGGTCGGTGTTGGCTCAGACTAGCTCGTCGGAGTAATCTTCGCTATGGTTTTCCCTTGCCTTTGGGTTTGCATCCCTTGTGTCATAAATTCTTTGAGTTTTCCAACTTGAATCAATTATTTAGCCAGACTTTAGAAGTACCTGTGCTCATCCGTGTCATGACCATGTTCTTTGTGATACTTGTAAAATTTATCTTATTCTAAAGAAAAGCTCTAGTTCTCATAGGT
>NW_018242653.1:0-586 GCF_001263595.1 Phalaenopsis equestris
GAAAATCAGAAATAAAGCTGAGGAACTCTTCCTTTTGTTAGACAACTGGGTTAGACAACTGGGTCAATAATGGAGAGAAACTTGAATGCCTCCACCCCAATCCCAACACCCAGTGTCTTGTCAGGGATTTTTGGTCTGAAAATCAGTGGAACTGCAGGCTGCTGAACACTATTCTATCCAGTGAACATGTGAGGTGGGTTAAGGAGACTCCTATCTCTTCCATTCCCAAAGACAAAATAATCACTAAACAGGCTTACTCCCAGAAATTCTCAGCCTACATTTACTAGCATTTCATTAATTGGAACCAGATGACTTGGGGTAAAGCCATTTGGGGTAAACTCCTAACTCCCTCTATGTCCTTCTTTTGCTGGAGACTCTGGCATTCCTTACTGCCTGCAGATGATATTCTAAAGATGAAAGGGCTGAGAGGGCCTTCAATCTGCCCACTTTGCTATGCTGCTGAAGAAACTTTGGATCACCTATTTTTCTCATGTGCCCTCTCTCAAGAAATCTGGTCTGCCTTAATCAAGCTCCTAAATATCAATAGTCAGAATGTAAGCTGGATTAAATTCTCCTCTAGCTGGGA
>NW_018242653.1:1182-5626 GCF_001263595.1 Phalaenopsis equestris
GAAGGAAATAGACCCTCCAATTGGCTGGCTAGAAGGGGTCTCTCTACTGAAGAACCTTTAGTGAGCAGAAGGATTCCTCCCCCACTAGATTTCCTTTTATCCAGTGATTTGTTGCCTCTCCCTTATATCAGATAACTCCTTTTGTTGTTTTTAAGAGGTTGCCTTCTTTTCTATAGGCCCTCTTTTTTGACCTTTTTTTCATTTCCCTTGTACTTGGCTTTTCTTTCATTAATGAATTGGAGCTTGGCTCCTTACTCAAATATATATATATATATATATATATACATACATACACACACATATTAGGTTTGTTTTAAAAATCGAACTAACGTGAAAGAAGAAAGGAGAAAGAAACAAAAAAAAGGTGTCATATACCAAATTATATATATATATATATATATATATATATATATATAATATTGCAAAATTAGTTAGTTTTTTTTTATTATTCAAATATTTTTTATTAGAAGTTTATGTTCGGACACAGTTGCATTTAGAACATCAGTGCTTCTAAGAACAAGACTTTATTTCTAAAGTTTGCTCTTTTGAAACATTATGACGTATAGTATTTCTTGAGATATCGTCCATTAATAGGAAGCATAGGTCGCTCTCGTTGACAATTTATCAATTGGTATGCTCCTCCAAAGTAAACCCTTTCAACCACGAACGGTCCTTCCCATGTTGGTTCAAATTTACCTCCTATCTTGCGATGTGCAAGAATAGGTCTTCTAAGGACAAGAACCAGATCACCAACTTTGAAGTCATCCTGAGGCAGGCCAGTTTGTCATGTGCATGAATCATCTTGGCTTGATACAATTCCAAATTTTATTGTGCTACCAATCATTTTCCTTCCAAACTTTCTAATTCTTCCAGTCGTAATTTGGCATTTTCTTCAGTAGTGATTTTGTTGACAACGACAACTCTGAGAGAAGGAAGTTGAACTTCTAAAAGGAACATAGCCTCAGACCCATACACAAGAGCGTAAGGTGTAGACTGGGTTGGAGTTCTGAATGTAGTTCTATAGGCCCATATGGCTTCTAATAACTTTTCATGCCAATTCCTTTTGTTTCCGTCCAAGGTCTTTTTTAGAATTTAGACGAGAGTCTTATTAAAGGCCCCAGCCAATCCATTAGCTCTCGGATATTAAATTGTAGAATAACGCCAATCAATTTTATGTCTTTTGACAAAATTATTAATTTTCGTGCTTTTGAATGCAGACCCATTGTCTGAAATAATTTTGCGTGGTATTCTGAAATGATAGACAATTTGGTTCTTGAAGAATTGTAAGACATGTTGTGCTTTTACTTCTCTCAACGGTATTGCTTCTGCCCACTTTGAGAAGTAATCGGTAGCGGATAGGATGAACCGATGTCCCTTTGAAGATGGAGGGTCTATAGGACCCACCATATCTGTGCCCCAACATTCAAATGGCCATGAAACAACTGTCAGGTGTAACACATTTGGGGGGTGATGTAAGACCACTCCATGTACTAGACATTGGTGACAACTTTTGGCAATTTTTAGACAGTAGGTCATCATCGCGGGCCAGTAATACCCTAGTCTTTTAATTTTCATTTTTATCTTTGGTTCTGACTGATGAGTGCCATAAAGTCCTGAGTGTACTTCTTTAATGATTTCTTGAGCTTCTGTAGTATTCAAGCACCTCAACCACATTTGGTCGAAAGATCTTCGGTAAAGAACATTATCTATTAAAGCATATGATAAGGCTCTCTTTTTTATTTGATATGCTACTGACTTATCATCTGGTAGTTTTCGTGTTTGTAAATATTCTGTGAAAGGTTGACATCAGTCTTCTGCAGTTTCAGTAGTTGTCATTACCGTTTCCTCATTACCCAATTTGTCCAAAGTATCTACATCGATTTGGGACAAAACCTGAAGTCCTTGAACAGTGTCTTAATGGAATCTTCTTGTGGACATGCAAATTCCGTGGCAAGTTTAGCCAAGGAATCGGTGAGAGTATTTTCTCCCCTTGGGATTCTGCACATTGTCACGTTTGGAATTTGTTCTAATAACTTCATTGTATAATGATGATATTGTTCCAATTTAGGCTTCAAAATTATGTATTGCCCAGCAACCTGTTGAATGATCAACTATGAATCTCCGTAAATATTAATGTCAGTTATACCCATTGATATTGCTAATTGTAACCCTGTTATCAATGCTTCGTACTCTACCTCATTATTCATACACAGTCCTGTCAAATGATAAGAATACCTTAACATCCTCTTTTCTGGTGTAATGAATATTAATCCAATTCCTGCTTTACCAGGTATAATTGTTTGTAATTCTTTATCTCTTTGCACTGAAGAAGCCCCGTCAAAATATAGTTCCCAACATTGAGTCTTGGAATTTTCCACATCCTATATTTGTTCCTCTGGCAAATCATCATTGAGAGGGTAACTAGCCGGTAATGAGTGTGCTGCGAGGAAGTCTGCTAAAATCTGTCCTTTCACAGCTCGGAGTGGAACAAAATTTTTATCAAATTGCAATAATACCATTGTCCATCTTGCTAACCTACTAGAAAGCATTGGTCGGGTCATTAAATATTGAATGGATTAAACTTCAAAATAAGGTTGACTTTGTGAGAAAGCATGTAATGACGGAGTTTCTAAACTGTGAAGATTAAAGCCAAACAATGTTTCTCGATTGGAGGATATCTCATTTCCATTGGAATTAAATGACGACTTAAGTAATAAAGAGCATTCTCTTTTCTTTCATCGTTGACTTGGGCCAAGAGAGCTCCGAGGGAGTCATCCAAAGCTGCGGTATAAAATATTAAAGGTCTGCCCAAAATGGGCGCTGTCAAGGCAGGAGGTGTCGTTAGATATTGCTTAATGCTCTCGAAAGTGCGTTGACATTTATCATCCCAAGTAAACTTTGCGTCCTTTTTAGTTAACACAAAAAAAGGTTGACACCTACCTGACGAGTTAGCAATAAAGCGTCTTAAATATGCCAGCCTCCCTTGAAAGATCGTAATTGTTTTACATTTTTAGGGGGTGGCATTTCCAAGATGACTTTAATCTTACCTGGGTCAATCTCAATTCAACGATGACGAACAACAAACCCTAAAAATTTCCCAGAAGTCACACTGAATGCACACTTTAGGGGATTCATTTTAAGGTTAAATTGTCGTAGCCATTCAAAGAAAATTCTCAACTCGTACAAATGATCTTTATTTTGTTTGCTTTTGATGACTAAATCATCCACATAACATTCCACCTGATTATGAATGAGGTCATCAAATATCTTTGTCATTGCTCGTTGATATATTACACCAGCATTCTTCAATCTGAAAGGAATTACGGTATAACAATAAACTCCAACTGGTGTTCGGAAAGCTGTAAATCTTTTATCTTCTGGAGCCATTTTTATTTGATTATACCTAGACGATCCATCCATGAAAGAGAAAATTTCATGAGATGATGCATTATCCACCATCAATTCTGGGATTGGAAGAGGAAACTCATCTTTTGGGCATGCTTTATTCAAATCTCTGAAGTCCACACGGATACGAATTTACAAATTTTTTTTCTTAACTGGTACTATACTAGCCAACCATATAGGATATTATTCTTCCTGTATGAATTTAGCGTCTATTAACTTCTTGACTTCATTTATAACTTGCTGTTAAATATCAAGACGCATTCTTCTTGAAGCTTACTTTACTGGAGTAGCGGTAGGATCTAGGCACAGTTTGTGTACTGCAACTTTTGGCGCCTGTTGACCTCATTTTTTATTGAGGTTTAGTTTTTCCTCTTTAGTAGCCTAAAGTCTAGCCATAGGACTTTCCTATTAACTATTCTTAGAAAACTAGAAAATGCACCCTCACCATTAGAAATTTTACCTTCTTCTCTACTCAACTTGAAGTTCCACATATTGCTCCCAACCTCTATGTACTTAGTAGGTGGGGTCATTGTGGGGAAAACTCAGGATGAGTCACCCCTAGGATTACTGGACCTTAGGGTTGACCTTGGGTGTTGGTCTGGAGCTAAGGTACTCACTACACTCATCTGCACTCACAATCACTCACAACCCAGAACTCAAATTTCTAACCTAGATCCCTTGATCTTTTGGGATACTCATGTAGATGGTCCCCTAAATCTACTAGCCCTAGGGCTATGGTTTAGCTAAGACCACTATGTAGAGGACCCAAAATGGGGTTTTCTTTCCTCCATGGCTTATTGGTGATGATTGGTACCTCAAATCTACCAAAATACCCATCTTGGCCTTTTACCCCTAAAACACCTCCAAATTACCAAAATACCCCTCCATAGCTAAAAATCCCAAAAAATAATTCCCAGAAAATCTCAATAAATCCCAAATATTCCCAATTTCATTTCTCTTAACTACCACATGACCCAATTTAGCCAATTTGACCATCTTTAATTAAAATCCCCAAATTGACCTTTAAAGACCCAAATTT
>NW_018242654.1:0-742 GCF_001263595.1 Phalaenopsis equestris
AGTAACTGTCTTAAAATTTAAGGTTTGAAGGTTTAAATGATAAATTTAATATCAATCATGGGGGGTTAAAGTTGATTAAAGCGACACCAATTACGATCCCACAATTCTCTCGTTCCAGTACCACTATTTTCTTTTGAATTTACTTATCTTGAAAGAGTTATTAGGCTCATTTAAACTGGGAAGATCTCGTTAGTAACCATGGGTTACCCATCTTATGGACTTCTGTAAATTCAAAATGATGTGTTATGAAATTATTGTTTTTGTTTTGGTTTTGAAAAATGTTGTTTAATTTTGCAAAAGTTGGATGGTTTTGGAAAGTTCATTTTTGTTTTTTTGTAGGTAAAGTAACATCTACAACCAAGCATGTATAATATTTTAAAGCAAGAATATATTGCAATAAGTAAAATAAAAGAAATTAAATAAAACTGTAAAAGCATACCTGTCATCTTCTCGCTGCTCCCATTGAAAGATTAGCTTTTGCAGCATGTATATAATTTTGCACAAATACAAAAAAAATTGCAGGAAAGAAAACATGGGAGAAGATTCAAGCTACCCTTACTGAGTTTTATGTCGCAACCTAATGGTTTCCTAGAAGTTTAAATGGATGATTTTCTTGAGCAAAGTATAATAAGTTTATTAGTCCTTCAAAATATCCAAATGATTGTAAGAGTATTCGGAGCCTGACCCCAAACAACGTTTAGATTCATTTGAAACATTCCAAGTTTGTTTGAACTTATTATAT
>NW_018242655.1:0-503 GCF_001263595.1 Phalaenopsis equestris
GCATTATTATTTCATGCCATATGCACTATTTATTGTCATATACACACACACATTATGTACATATGATAAAAATAAATAAATAAAAACTTTTTAAAACATAAAAGCAAAATTGAGAAGAGCAGCACATACCTTCTGTAAAGCCATATTTACATCAGCAGCAGCAGGCAGGCTCAGCAAATATACTAACTCAACAAAGATACACAAAGTGGCTCTCTTTTATTCTCTATTCTATCTATTCAATTTCTGCCATCAAAATCTTCATCCAAAACTCACTTTTATTGTCTTATCTGCATCTACTTTCTTCTTATGCACAATTTTTACTTCAGCACTTCAGCAGTAGACTCCTGGCTGTGATAAAAGTCTCATTACTAAAAGGAGAAAATGGTTAAAATGGTCCCTGGCTCTTTGTGCAAGGTTAATTTAGCCTGAGTGTATAAAAGTGTCAATTTAGCCCCCAGAAGATTATTTTAACACATTGAGAGAATGGGGCATTTACATACATG
>NW_018242656.1:0-1039 GCF_001263595.1 Phalaenopsis equestris
AATCTAACCTTAAATTAAACTCTCTACACTCTACAAACTCTCTACTTCCTCCCCTCTCCTCTCCAATTTTCGGTCAAATGTTTCTCTTAAAGTTGTAGAAGAATTTTCTCAAGAGTTTCCTAAGCATCCCCTCAAAAATCACCCACTCTCAATGCACCTGTTGAGATAACCGCCGATCTCTCCATCGGTGGCCTCGAGGGCGCCATCGGCGGCCTTCTAAGTGAATTAATTATGTATTCTCAGGAAAATCTCACCTTTGATGTCGTTGGGCTTGCCGTTGGTGCCCTAGTTCAATTCACATTTTGGTCCTTTTCGCACCAAATTCGCTCCTTTTTGCATCTTTTTTCTCCAACGACCCTAATTCATCATTCCTACAACAAACCATCCAAAATACCTTTCTTTAAAGTGCAACATCATCAAAAATAGTATAAAATAGGTATGAAAATCTCAACATATTTTCCTTTGGTCAGTGGGCAGCACAGCCATCTTCAATAGCAAAACTTGTCTTCCCCAGGTAAACATATCTTCCTTCCTTAGGCTTAAACTGCAAAGCCATAGGACTGCGAGGTTGCTTGCTTATGCAACGCAAATCCTCACTTTATCTTTAGGCCTTTGTACAACCCTTCTATATAATATAAGCCCTGACTAATCTAGTCATCAAGTTTAAGAGCTCTAGTTTTTTATTCATTTCAAGAATGACTATATGTTGTAATATCAAGTCACTTAGAATATTCAAATGATAGGACATTCATAAGAACACTACTAGTAAAAGATGCTAATCCATAAATATAAGTTCAGGAATGTATTTAGGTTTTCCCTTTAGGTAGGTCCAAGTGAAACAAATTTTTGATTAGGCATCTCCTCAAGCATCTCCTCACTTTTATATATTTTTCTTTCTTTTCTTTTCTCTTTTTTATTTGGATTTCTTTCAATCCTATATATTTTTCTTTTCTTTTCAAATATTATTTTCAATCATTTCTTTTTCCTTTTTCAAGTGAGGATTACTATATTTGGATAGCCTTTAATGATTTTGAACATC
>NW_018242657.1:0-683 GCF_001263595.1 Phalaenopsis equestris
AAATATCACTTTCATCCGTTAGAAAATTATAGACAACTTGCATCAAATCTCTCGTAGGGATGAAATTTGAATAATCACAGATTAAAATGTTTTCTATCATATAAAACTCATTAATTCACGCAGAAGTAAATGGTACGGCCTTACCTCGTATGAAGGTAACTCCTTGGGTAATTCCATCTAAGTTTGCATAGAATTCCTTCACTACTGGTACAACAATTGCAGCGTCAATGTAGCACAGAACTTCCCATCACCTTTGTACAATGATTTTATCAATTAGAGAACTTGTATTAATCAATCCGTGATTGTCAAAGCCTCTCTCCTTGATAAGGCTCTTCTTTAAAATAAGTTTATCGTACAATCTTTGGGCGTCAAAATTGATAAACTTTCTTCTATTGAAAACTCTATATCTGGAAGTATTTCTGGAATTAGAGGGCATGGAATTCAAAAATAGGAAGTTTCCAGTCGTCCAAGACAGTTTTTAGGACTTTAAAAACTCATCCCGATGGTTATTACAGAGTGAAATCCTGCCAAAGTCTGCTAAAAACCATTAAAAACCATAAAACTGCTCTCAGTGTCGACGGTGCTTTGGTTCGTTTACGCGGGCACCGTTGGCGCCAAAGGCCGAAATTTGTGACTTTATGTTTTCGATTAATTTGATTTCAAATTTTCCTCTAATACCAATA
>NW_018242658.1:0-3298 GCF_001263595.1 Phalaenopsis equestris
GCATGAAAAGGTAAATCTCATTTTTTAAGAGTTAAAACAATGATAATTTTATTTCATATGAAAGATTTGAATGTTATAAATGTAAAAAAGAGAAATTTAGGTGCTATATGTGCAAATACATAGGAATTTAGTGGTATGTATGTAAATTCCCCTAAAATTTAACCTCATCTTAATATAATTTTCTATTAAAATATGATGATATAGTTTTTAATCTCAGATAATATGTGAAGAACTTATTTTAAGGATTTCACATTCGGACACTGTAAGAAAAAGATCTAACTTAAAATAAACAAAGATTTACACCCATACCACTCAATTCCTTTTTATTTACATATCTAACATCTAAATTTCAATTTTTACATACATACCACTTTCCCTTGGCATAAAAAGTTGTATTTCACTTACAAATTTAAAAAGTGATTTTTTTATTAATATGATTGCAAAGATTTTGGGGACATAAAAGTAAAAAAAGGAAGTTTTCGTATTAGATATACAAATACATAAGAATATGATGGTATGTATATAAATGCCCCTAAAATAAACTCATCTTTAAGATTATATCAAATAAGCTATCATGTGATAACTTAAATCAATTTTAAACAAATAATTGTTGCTATATTAACCATTTTTTATCAATAATTAATATTCGAATATAAATAAATTAAATAAAAATAAGCGAACCTATCATATCTAAATTTATTCATGAAATACTACCATTATCTTTCTAGAGTAATGAATCAAGCTTAACTTTAGGCTAAAAACATATAAATTGTGTATCACCGATCTTTTAGACAATTATCATATAGAAAATTAGATAAACCCCTATTTAGTAGAAAAATTTGCGTATGTAAGACGTATGCAGTGATTCGTACGTCAGAGAGGTTATTCAGAGAATATTGGGGGGGTTATATCCGCATTATACCCCATGTAACCTCCCTGTAACATAACTGTACCTTCTAGTAAGTTCTGCGTTTCTGTTTCATATATTTGTAGGTTACAGAGAGATTAAAGGGGGTATAACACGGATTTACCCCCTCGCAATACCCTTTGAATAACCTACCCGTCGTACGCAATTTTTTCTCCCTATTTAGGAATAAAATATTTCGTCCAGACATCAACACGTCCAAACGGCCAAATAACGGGCGCTACGTCACTCGCCGATAAGATCTTTGTCTTATTAATAGCGGATTTACACCACCATATTTGTTTATTCATTGTGTAATTTTATTTTCTGTTTATTTTGCATAACAAATATCATAAAAGGAAGATTATGTCATAGTTCTAGAACTGTTGAATTGATTATCTCATTATAAAAAAAAAAATCATACAAAATAATAATAAAATGCTCGCAGTTATTATATTAATTACTTGAAGCAATTTCTTTGGGAACAAGTTATGCATGTCGTCAATCTCTGAATCAGTCAAGCCCCGTGTCTAATCGTTGCTTGGGCTCCAAGCTTGTGGCTATCCACCCATTCTTTTAAAATATTAATGTTAAATATAATAATAATATTAATAACAATAATGAATAAGAAAATAAAAAAAAAAAGAAGAAAAACATCCTATATTTTATCCGTAATTGAGTCCCTAACAAAATCAAGTTTAGAATCGTTATTGTGATGAGAAATATTTGCTTATGTCTAACGTATGCAGAGTTGCGTATGTCGGTAGATTACAGGAAGAATATTAGGGGTTATATTCGCGTTATACCCCAGGTAACATCCTTGTAATCTATATATAACCTACCTGTAACTAGTAAGTTTTGCGCTTCTGTTTTTATCTATTTATAAGTTACAGATAGGTGACAGAGATATAACCCTCCAAAACCCTCCCTGTAACCTACCGACATACGCATCTTTGCATACGCTAGATACACAAATATTTCTCGTTTGGGATGGTTAAAAATAGGTCTTTTTGTGTCATTATAAAATTGTAAATTTATAGTGATAAATTACATACAAACCCCTTGAATTTATTCTATCATTTCAGAGTAAATTATACTCCTTTTCATAAAATCTTAAAACAAAATTGAGAACAATGTGCGTGCATTTTATTAGGAATATAATGACTTTAATTAGCAACCTAAACAGCATAGTTATGATAAATATAGAACCTTCTGTTCCTAACTTTACATTATCTTCTTGTAACCATGTTAAATGGTTAATACAAATCAAATTGAGAACGGTCATATTAGAGTTTGGCTGAAAATCTATTAAAATTCTCTTAAATATAACTTGGGGCTTATTTGGCGAATTTTTTTTTTTTTGCATTAATTTGCATCACAAAATAGTTGTGATAATATATTTGCCACTTGTCCATGCATGCAAATATTGCTTTAGGTTAGCAATGAAAGGTTGGTTTTTTGGGGCATCTAATTTGTACGAAGGTTGTGGAGAAATTATTTTATGCAAAATTTTCAAGATTATATTGTAAAATAAAATATTTTGATGCTAAAATACTATTTGAAAGTTGAAGCGTGTCAGAAGGTTCGTTGTAATATGTTACAAAATGGGAGATCTAAAAAATCTCCCATTACATGTGACAATCGCACTATTTATAGACAATATGAGAGAAAAAATATATAATTATATTACTATAACTATTTTAAAGAGAGGAACAAAGGACATTCTAGTGTCCTGATCTTGGACCGTCATATTGACTCGAATCCGTGCAGACAATTTTTTGAGTATACAAATACCTCACATATAGTTGAAAATGTTGGGCGGGGGTGAAATTAGATTATGTCTAGAATAGGCAAGTGCTCCTGTGAAAATTTACACTTTCTCTATAAAAATAATAATTTTTATTTTATTTTTCGAATATAGTTTAGATAATTTAGTCATATTGTGTTTGCCTCAATTATAATTTTTTTCTTAAAATTTTTAAAAAATTAGACGTTTGATGATTTGTCCTATCATAAAAAATTTGAATTATTGGGATTGTTGGTATTACGTGGATAGAGCAATGACTTGAATTTTTTAACACTAAGGGGCTTATGTAAATCTTCTCAAACATTTTCTTGATCCACATAAGCATTTTTGTCTTCAATCTTTTCTTCCAACCATTTTATGCTTAATCCGAGATTTATTAAATTATGAGGGGATTAGGATTTAAGATATTTATTATACAATAAAAAAATATCAAAATATCTTTGACCATATCTTTAGTGGATCGAGCGACACAGAGCAGAACACATTTCACCAGACAGAACTCTATAAAAACAAACAAATACACTTGGAGGACAGTCGAGTAATGAGAGTTGGCAAGCTATAGACTGATCGGTCGACCTAACAACAGA
>NW_018242659.1:0-2477 GCF_001263595.1 Phalaenopsis equestris
TGGTGAAAACCACACAATTCAAGTTTCTCCACAAATGATAACACTAACTACAAGCAAAATTTTTATTCTCTTAGTCTACAAACCTTATTCTAATTGTTCTGCTTTGAATTCTTCCAAATTTTGTAGAAAACAATATGTTTTGACACTTCAATTGGTTGGATCTAAGGTAAATTACAATAAAAAAGATAAAGTTTCTACATTTAAGACAAAGAAAAGTTTTCATCTCACAAATCCAAGAATTTTAATCACCCCATCAGAAGAGAGAAATTTTTTCCCACTCATACTTGGAGAGAACATCTCAAACAATTTCATACATCCTAACATTCAATTTATGATGGAAAAAAAATGATTAAAAAGAGTTCATGAAAATAAACAAGAATTTACAAACTGTCATGACTCTGTAAGCAATCCAATTATGTTTCTCCTCTACAAACACCTCATCCTTCTTCAATTTCTAACCTCTCTTTTCTATCTTATAACCTTGGTCTCACACCCTCCAAAAGAAAGTAAAAAAAATGATAGCAAGAAAATGTGAGAATTAACACCCCCTCATGTTCATCTGTCTTCTTTTTATAACCCTCACTTATCCAACAATCTTCTAACGAGCGGCTCTCGCTGACTCACAAAATGAAGCCTCGAATCGCCACATAAGTTGAACCGTCACAAATCCTTTTGGTGTTGGAATTCTGAAGTGTGGCACATGATTCTTGAGTTTTCAAAACGAAGCAACCAGTAGCTTAGGTAGGAAGAGGCATCCAAGTGCCACTTGTTTGGCACCTTATCGCCAGAATGAAGGAGTGGGCGCTTAGGCGCCCTATGGTTGGTGCTAAAGCGCCAAGCTCTCTGAGTGGCTTCAGTGTTGAGAGCATAGTTAAGAGGGAGGAAAGCATAGACACCTCTATGTTGGGAGCTGGGAGATGGGAGTAGGAGCGCCAAATTATGGGCTCAAGAGCACTAGGTGTTCTGTCTTGATCCCCTGTTTGGAGCAAGTGGAGAAGCCTAAGCGCCCTAATGAATGTGCAACATCGCCCAACATTCAGTTTAACTAATTAATTAAACATTGTTGGTAACACCTCTTTTGGTCCTAAGTTCAATTGTTACATAATAATCACACAAAAAACACCCAAAAAATTATAAAAAATACAAAATAGAAAATTTTGACAGAAAACTAAGATACTTACTTCACATAATTAACAAATGTCATCATCCACTAAATTCTTCTACTTAATGTTGACAACCAGAAACAACTACTCATCACTCTCTTTCAAGACATAAGAAGCATTAGAATCTCATGCTAAGGGTAAGTCCACTTAACCCTACAAAGGCTCTTGGATTCCTCATTCCTTTATGTGATTGCAATCTCTTAATAGCAATATTCTTATTTCATTAAGAACTTGTAAGGTGATTTACTTATTTTGTCTAATCTTCTTCAGATAACCATAGATCACAAGTGAATTTTTCTAATTTACAAGTGATTTCTAATTTACTTATTTCATTAAGAACATCTTTCACGAATGTTGCGCCACAGGCTTCGACCCGCCCTGGCGTTCCGTCAAATTCACGCTCGCCGCGTGCGGGACGCCGAAACAAACAAAAAATTTTCACGTCCAGAAGTTCTGTGGCCGCGGCCCAAACGGACCTTAGAAAGGTCCGGTTTGGTTGGCGCTGATATGGCAGAAATAAATATTCTATCTTTTGGGGAATTACATACATTTCATATAGTTTTTATGTGTCCAAATATCTAACCTCTAAATTTTAATATTTATTTACGTAAAATTCAAATCCAAATTTTTAAAACCACATCAAGAAAATTGCTATTTTTAATTTTTTTAAATGACAATAAAGTATCATATAAAAAATTGGATGATATTTGAATACTTAAATATTGTGTGCTATGTAGGATAAACCTTCTAATTTTTTTTCCCAAGGCTAATCTTATACCTTAAGCTTCTTGTTAATCCCATATATTTTTAAGCTTAAGCTCGTTTAAGGGAATCTTAGCTTAAGGAATTAGTTAATCACGATAAATGGGATTTGTAAGATAATTAAGATTGCATTATCATTGCCCTATAGTAATTAGGTATAATCACTTGATTGCTCGCAATACAAGTTTTACGAGTAAGACAATTAATTAATCTTTTGCATAGTCATATTAAAAATTAACTATGATTAGTTAGTTGTTTAATTAAAATATATAATTATGATAATTAGTCAATCATTTAATTGTTCACGATCATAAAATGAATTTAATTAATAATTTTTTAAATAAGATAACTTCATTGTTTTAAAAAGAGTTTATATTATTTTAATTTCAAATATGATCAAGTCAAAATACAACTGAATAATTGTTTTCAATTCATCTTTGCTTACGACAGATTACTGTTCCAACAACTGAATTGTTTAGGCCCGTTCAATAGCTTTGTTTATTTGACTTGTGCTGTGTTAATCATAAATATGATATATACTATATATATATA
>NW_018242659.1:4179-5437 GCF_001263595.1 Phalaenopsis equestris
CGGTTTTGGGTGTCATGATAATGATAATGAAATCAAATAAAATATGATGCAAATCCATGATTACTGAAATCAAAATACAAATTAAATGATTTGGGAGAGAAAATAAAAACAAAATAATATTCGTATTTTAGGGAGTTTATGTGCACAAATGTAATATCCTTATTCTAGTGAGTTTATATTGTTCACACTATTTGTTTAACAACTTATCCTCCCGGAACGCAGTGTTCAAAAAAGATTTTAACTTATCAACTCGCAAAGAAGAATTTATATTAATTTTAAAGTTAACACAACCCATTTAGAATGTTTAAGCATAGAAAATAAGATAATACTTAATTTTATCCTACAACATCCCAATTCAAGGAAGAAAAAAAAAAAGAAACTGCTCATTACTCTTGATAAAACACATCAACACAATCATTGCATTAAGAAAATCAATCATACAAAGTCTTTTACTAAGAATTCAAAGAAAAATAAAACTTGTATTTATCTCCTTCTCAGACAAACAACACCTGGAATCTTAAACAACAAGTAGGAAATTTTCTCTCAATCTCTCAAACACAATTGCACTTGATTTCCTTGTAGAATTTTGGGCCTTCACTTTAAACACTCTCCTCTCCAAATTTTGGCAGAAAATAAATAAGGGAAAAGCCCTCCTTAATTCATGATAAAGCATCAAATTTTGAACTGCAAAAATTGTCAAATTTCGGGATCTGACGCATAGGCGTCACTCACTTGACATTTTTTTAATAACAGGTGCCATGGCTCCGCGATCGCAACTCCTAGGCTCTGGTAGCAACACTTAAGCACCCAACAAACAGCTCCACCTTTCTATACTCTTAGATTTTTGCTCCATTTGGGAAGGGACTGGCGCCAAGGTGCCAATGGCCAAATTTGCTCTTTTTCTCTAATTCGATCCATTTTGATTTATGTTTGTCCCCTTTTTTACTACAACCTGTTAAAACAACATAAAACCTTCTTTAAAGTGCATTATTATCATGTAAAATGCAAAAATACAAGTAACAACAAGTGCAAAATTATCAAGATATCAATGGCTACGCCTAGAGAGCATAGACGTAGAACTTATACAGAGGGGGTGTGGCCATGCCCAAAAAAACTGCATGAGTACACTGAGAGGAGCTAAGTTCATGTGATCCTCGAGATAGGCGTGACCACGCCCGTAAACTGATGTTATTACGCCGCACACATGGTGTGGCCACGCCAAAACTTGGTGTGGTTACATCATATTGATTAGTCCCAA